>NC_047158.1:15569181-15869181 GCF_009819705.1 Hippoglossus hippoglossus
ATGCAGATGATAGGCAGACACATCGGCCTTCACCTTATTCCCTGCACATTTTAGGTCAAGGTACCAAAATAAACGTGCTGGTGCGTATTCAGTACAGTTTGGAGCTCAGCACCACCAGATGCAGGGAGGCTGTGCACAAGAAGTTATCGCGCCCGTTCTGTGAGCCCATAGTGTAACTTTCCGCTCTGGGACGCGTTTGTTTTGATCAATGCGGATCTGAGTGAGGCGTGATTGTTGCCTACAGCTCTGACATCAATCGAGACGGACAGGGGTTAAAAACGACTGCATGTGAAGAAGCACTTGAAAGCTCCTCTCATCTCAGCTCGCCATACGCTGTGACGCGTGCACATGCACAAGCACACACTCAAGCCTGTTTGTGTGTAGGCCTACAGCCTGTGGGGGTGTGCGTGAGGGTACAGTGCATTCTCATACTGGTGTTTTCCACCCAAATATAATGGTGCGAGAAGTCTGTTGTAGCCTATAAAATTATCATTATATAAAGCATCTTTAATAATATTTCACTGAAATTATATAATATATGTGATGATTCTCTATTGTGTGACAACACAGACGTCTTGTTTGATGTGCAGCTTTATCACTCATCTCTCTGCTGTGACGTTGTTGTCAATAGGTTTCAAGACATGTTTACGTCAACTCAGGAATAATTCAAGTTCACTGATGGAGGTGTGTGTGGGGGAGGTGTAGGGGTCAGGGTCGCCGAGGACTCAACCACACACACACACACACACATACACACACATACACACACTTGGGATCAGTGGGAGGCTGGGCTGGAACGGGGGTCGCTCTCTTGTTGCCATAGAGACGGGGAGGAGGACAGCGGTGTTGGATACTGTTACTAGGCAGGAGAGGCTGCCACCACTGAAGGAGGTGAGAGTAGGGTGGTGGTCTGCTCTGGAGGGTATAAACAACGTCAGGGCTGAGTGGGAGTGACTAGACTAGACCGTTCCTGCTTGGATTATTTTCTCAAGTCCGGTGGAATAAAAAACTATTCTCAGTTTGGTTTAGAAATGGCAGTTGGAAGTAAAGGGAAAACAAAAAAGTTGATTAAATCAGTTCGCTGCCACATCTGACTAATTAGAGCAAATAATAAAAAAACTTAAAAATTGCCATATAATTATGTTATATATCACGTTTTTTCCAATCAGTCAATCAATATTGTGGTGTAATGTTCAATCTAGGTCACTACAATAAAGTACACAAACTTATTCACATGTGCTTTTTCCCTCGAAGTCCTTAAATAGAGGTGAAAGTCATGATAGGTGGAGTCCAGACATCCCTTGAAAAATCAGCTCATCACTCTAATCAACCTTAACTCGGGACAAGATGCGTCATCTCTTTAACGGAGATGTTTACCTCTCAAACGTGACCGTCAGGGATCGAGCGCCACCTGGTGCCTTTTACCCCAAACTGCTTCTTGTGCTCGAGCTCCACAGTCATAAATGTGGTTCACTCGCGCCCTCTCCTGGGGAAAAATCTGTATGACCTCCTTCACTGTGAACCAACCAGAAATAATAAACGCAGCCTTTAAAAAGTTATTGTACTGGTGTCGCAGTGATGATAAAAGGGAAGCGTTCTCATTTCTGTGTCTGTGTCATAAATCATAAATAGATGAAAAGAAAGAGCTGTGGCCTCTCTGCCGAATTATATAAATACAGTTTATCCATAAATAAACCACACAACGACCTCATTGTTTTGACTTGCTTCTTCACCTCCTTTCAGACCCCGTCCACTCGCTCCCTGAGGCCACAAATGATCCCACTGTCCGTAGTTACTGGCACCAACAGCCCCATTGTGACCCTCCAGCACCGCGGACAGCGCCCTGGTAGATACGGATAAGGCCGCTGTATCACTTCAGCACCACGGACAGCGCCGCGAGCTGTTTAAACGTCTCTTGAGCGAAGCTAAGCTAAAACGCTCTGGTGGAGCAAAACTGCAGTTTCCCATTAACATTTTAATAACACGTTTAGAGACTAAGGCTTTCAGGGATGTGAAAGTAGTTGCAGCAACGTACATTTTAAACTTTTCTAATTTTGAAAAACGATTCAACAGATATCAAAATGTATAGTTCTATGGTAAATGGAGAGTTTATATATATTCACATAGTGATATTATATGCTGCGCTTTTTCTATCACTAACCATTCACACACAGGGGAAATTTGGGGTTCAGAATCTTTCCCGTGGACACTTCTTAATGCAGACTAAAGGAGCATGGGATCCAATCACTGACCTTCTGGGTAGTGAACGACCCGCTCTACCTCTTGAGCCACAGCCGCTCTGGGTAAATTATTCTTGGTATAATTCACACCTGCAATTTTAAACATTAAGTTTGGCTTTTCCGACCCACATTAAAAGAGAGAATCAGTGAGGATAAGAAGATATGACAGGCAGACTGGCAGCAAAGGGCCTGATACGACAGGCACAGCCTGATTTGCAAATCAGTTATGCCGAATAAAATTCAGTCTTTGCCTCAGGAATAAAAGATGAGAGGAAGTGAATATTTGAATGCTACGATTACAAATAAACATCGGCTTAACATGCAAAGTGCAGTTTGTGTAGGAGTGCATGCTGAGTCTGACTCACCCTTGGAAGACATTTACCTTTGGATGTGCTTTGTGTGATGTGTGAGATGAGAAACCTTATTCCTAACCTGTTGAGTTATCACAGTGTGCAGATATAAGCCTCTGAAATGGGGATCTGAGAAGTCCAGGTTTTGGACTTATTTCCCCATATTTCAGTTCCAGCTATGTCTTTTACCGCTCAGAGACATAATGTTGTAATTCACGTATAAGATATTGTTTGTGTGCTGTTCAGGTAGTTACCTGTTAAGTCCATGCTGGAGGCTGGGTGTTCTCATGTGTTCTTTTAAGGCTGCCCACTGTCTGCAGAGTTTCACAGATGTAAAATGTTTCTTCTGCATTGTTATTCCTCAGCCCCTCTGACAGGTGCACATATTCAGAGGACATATGCCGACAACCGCCCGCCCACACACACAGTCTTTTCCTTACTTTTGTTTTTATTGCACACTTTAATCATTTAGTAAACAGATCTTCACAGTAACAATGCAAGAGCAGAAAACAGAAGCGAATCACTGTGCGGTGCAGGTTGTCAGGTCTTCAAACTATTTATAGGTATTTACACTGAGAATATGAAAACTGTTCCCGAGGTTATCCCTGTGGTGGGACGAGGCATTTGAACCCCTCCATCAACCCCCGAGCAGGCTTGAGTCCAGCTCCTAGGCTCGACACTGTCTGTAGCTCTATGAATCCTGTCCGTACTGCCAACCCAAAAACATTCAAGTACTCCATTTCTGTCATTGCACAGGTACTGGGTTAGCCAATACACAGGACCCTTGGAGGAAACTGAAAAATGCACGGGCACCACTTCTACAACTTAATGTCCAAAATCAAAACAGCTTAGTCTTCTATCTAAAAATAACAAAACCCAATTTAACCCAATTTAAATAATATCCAAATGCTAAATATTTCCTCTATAGTTTCCTATAAAGCCACACGAATCAAACCCATAACCAATAATTAATTAAACCACTTTCAGTCCTTGTAACGCACCAATAAATAGTCATTTGGACATGAAATCTCATAAAATGAAACAACATACAAACTGTAACATTTTGCCTTGACTAATCTGTAAAATTATATCCAACAATACTAAATGTTTGAGGCCTGCAGGTAAGAAAGGTTGTGCATTCAAATGAACTGACAAAGCATTTAAAGACCACTAACCAGCACATCAGTGTGGGCTCCATTCTTTACGCGTAAGAGTGTTTTTGGTTTGTAAAATAATATTTTAGTGTCGTGCTGTTTGTACTGCATCTATGTGCAAGCTCAACTTGCAGGTGAAAAAGAAACAAGAAGGGGATACAAAATTGGAATAAGGCAAAATGATGGTACTGCTTGAACAGTGAGAAGAATACTCCTATTTATGCTGTTCAGAAATATAGTGACATTAAAAAGTCCAAGTCTGTGCCAAGACAAAAAAATAGATAAAGAAAACCCACCATTAAAAAACCTTTTTCCCTATTTGTTGTACGTTTTTGTACTCGGCCTTAACTTCTCGTCTCCATGAAGTTTACAGCAGAAGGTGAAAACTATAATTTCTGACATTTGTTATAAACAAAATTATAACTGGAACCTTCCACACACCTTCTTAACCTTTTCATACATTGTGATAACAGATAAAGCTTATTATCTGGCCATAAGATGCCCAGTCAGTGTAATTTCTCATTTGGTTATGCACTAACATAATAAACACATAAAAACAAGCTGATACCCTCATATTCAAAACAAACAGGACAAAATCCGAACACAGCAGTGGTTCCTCTGTGTCTTATACAACATCTGATGAAAGAAAAATACATCTGTATCTAACAAATACAAAGCCTCCGTGTGAGCACAGTCTTCCATCGTGTCTGTGGACAGTTCAAACACAAGTTTCCATAGAGGCAATGATGGCAAGTCTTGGAATTCACTGAATTCAGCTTGATATCAGAAGAGGGATTTTTGGTCCAATCCCATTGGTCAGACAGCCACAGACCACCGCGGCACATTGTCCATTGTGTCACTGGCGGTCACTCTCGAGCAACGCCCTCACTACCTGTGGCCTCGGCTCCTGCGCGTGGCCGTGTCCCTGACTAAATCCTCCTCCACCACGTTAACGGAGCCCTCTTTCTCTATGCAGCCCGCGAGGACCTGCAGCACCAGCCGGAGCCTGCGGTCCATGGCCTGGAGGTGAGGCTGGATGAGGACGGGGGACAGTCGGTCACCCAGCAGAGACTCCTCCATCAGGGAGCTGAGCTGGTGCTCCTCCTTGGCCAGCAGCTGGAGACGCAGGTATGTGGACTTCCTCACCCTGGAAACATGGGAGAGAGGATAACTGAGCGATTGACCTCACACATCAGGATAATTAGTGTTGGCTGCACATATTCTAAAAACAAGAGATAATAGTTTTTAACATTACATCCCATTTAGGAATTTTATATTGATCCACCTTGATGGACTTTGCTTAGTAAGCTCTAAAGTTATCTCCCCTTTAGATTTAGATATTTCTTCTGTCTGGAAGACCTCAGCCTGACATAACTTATCCTCGAAGGCCATGAAAAGACATTGAAAAGTCACAGACCTGCAGCACTGGCTGAGGGGCACCAGGATGGACAGCTCATCGTGCGAGTGTTTTCCAAACCTACAAGGGTGGGAATAAAACAACACAGGATTTATCACCAGCAGCACTTTGCTTTTAAAACAACTATTCAAACTATTACGGCTGAAGTTTCTGGGATGTATTTCTTCTAAATCCTCAAAGCGTGAGAAATATTTAAAGTGAGCAAATTGATTTCCATTTAATTTCTGAATATTTGCAAGATTCCAATGGATCAAACATTCAAAGCTACTCACACAGAAACTTAAAGAAGTATAATTTAAGTATATATTATAATATAAAAGCTGATTGATGTCTTTACCCTCTTCCGTTGTCGAGGTGAATAATGAAAGTGTCATTTCCAAACTTCTCAAAAGTTTCATAATGATGACGATCCATATTACCTGCACAAGGAGAGATGGTGAATTAAAATGATTAAGTAAGTAATTATTTATTAAAAGAGACCCATTCATTTTAATTTCTCATGTTAATTACATTTTTTTCACGTACCCATTAAGAAGTCAAAGATGGTCATGTCCATGATGTCCAGCAGTCGAGTGCCACGGTCATACGGTGGCGTCTGCTTCACCTCGTCACAGTAATCTGGGTCCACCTCCCACCTGGGAACATGTCAAAGATATGTTTTAGATGATAAGATAATTAAATGTGGATTATTGGAAAAGTAGCACAGACCGATCAACGTCACGAGGAGCGTCACTGCTGACAGATTTGTGAATGTGCTTCACTAGTGTCGCTCCCTTACTCGGCTTTCTTGCGTTTGTGGTAGGAGCGTCTCCAGGGGTTTCTCCATGTCTTGCGTTTGGCCAGGTTCAGGTCTGGCAGGAAGGCCGCCAGCGAGCCTTCGATCTGGTCTGGTTTCCCGCACAGAGCGTGCTCAGTGGAGCAGTAGTAAGAGCATTCGCCGTAGAAGCAGACGTTATTGGCTGAGGGGAGAAAAAAAGCGGAATGAGGAAGTGAATCACAAAACAACAGATATGAAGGAAATAAGTAGACGGTGAAAACACCAGGATGGGGATGTTTTCCTAATCGCAGATTCAGAGGGAGGGAAGAGAACCTGGTCATCTGTCCTCTACACATCAGACGGACAACACTGCTCAAAGCATTTCACTTGTGTTTTACATTTTGTTTCTGTTAATTGTTTCATCAAAGAATCGTAAAAAACCATCATGTTTTGCGTAGTAGTATTTTGAATAGCACAAATTGATTTGACTTCAAAGCGCCACCCTGTGGTAACTTTTAGCTTTGACTTTATTTGTTGTCATACATGCCAGATTCTTCACACTTTCATTGCTCTGAAAAAACAACCAGGATGTTCAAACATGCCCCCCCCATAGTTCACTTTGTACATGAGCCAGTTTGCCTAAATCAGTCGTGTCTTAGAAGTGAAGCCAGTGAGATACGTTTGTTTTAAATAGGATGAAAACAACAAGAAGCTACGACACTGTGCTAAACTGCAGAGGCGGGCAGAGTCACTACCTGGTGAGATGAAGAAGGTCCTCCACAGCTTCTTATCGCGTGTCACATCTCTGATCTCTCTTGTCATGTTGACAAGTCGTCCCGCCACCGGGGGCACTCTTCGGAAGTCCAGGATCCTATAGAGAGAGAGAGAGACATTTGTATTACATTGTATTTTAAACACATTCATCTGGCTTTTTGAATGGATCTTTAAATGTGTAATTAAAACTATTTATCTGAAGCTGTGCTGTTTGCCATAACATCAATGTCGCCATAGTTACAGATGGAAAGATCAACTCCAAATTTTACTGTCATACACACTGTCTTTTCAACTTTACTTTCTTGTAAATAGATGCAGCATATTCAGCCTCTTTGTGGCTCGGGGGGTTGAGCGGGTCGTCCAATAACCTGACATTCGATGGCTTGATCCCCAGCTGAACTCCAAAAAGCAAAACTGCCCCTCACAGTTGTGTCAACAGTGTGTGAATGTTGTGTGATAAAAAAAGTGCTGCGTACATATGTGTGCATGAATGGATGAATGCGACTTGTAATATATAATATAGATAATACTGGAAAAGCGCTTTATAAAAACACTTCATTCCAAATCATCATTAAGTTCATTATTTGCATGTGTCCATTTGAGCCTAAACAGAAACAACCTGAAGAAAAAGTTCAACATCAGGATCCTTTTCCTCGCAGAAGAGCAAAATTCTGTGATTTCCCATCAAACCCGTCAGCACAGAACTTGATCCGTACGGTTTCACCTCACGAGATATATAAATAATTCACCAACTCTGCAGTGCTTTGTGTCCGACTGTGTCATTGGCATCAAGAGCAGCATTTACAGGCATTCGCCATCTGCTTGTGAGCAAAACAAGGACGTCTGTCTCAACATGCGTTAAAATACAGACCAATACACAACTTTATGAACCACATCCACTTAATCCCGATCTAATCCTCCGCTTATAGTCAGATGGTAGAGAAGGTTCATTCTACTCGTCCTGCTCTCAACTCTGTGTCCTCTCTTTTCTGCCTGCATCTCTCTGTCTCTCTTTCATTCTTTCCTTATGCTCCTATGTCAGAACACAATTCCTATTCAGCCCCTGATTAGAACATCTCAGTGTATGTTTTCTGTCCAAATGAGCCCGACCAGTTGGAGTCGAGAACTAAGCCTCCTGGGAGCAGGCAGACACACAGACAGACTGGCTGGGTGCAACAGAGTTGGCGAAACCTTAGCCTACAGAGGACAGCATTCAGGAGCTGAAAACTGCACTGTCATGTTGAGCCCCGGTGACAAAGGAGCACCTGTGAGTGCGTCTACGTGTGTGCGTGTGTGAGAGAGAGAACACTGAAGTGTCTATTTGTGTGCACTCTTGCCGATTACACACCCTCGAGTCGCAAGGAGTTCACAATAAGATAGTACACAGGTAAAGAACAGTGATTTATACGTAATCATTGAAAACAGGATGTTACCTCTTTAAATTTAAAATTCAAGACTTTTAAGTGCATTTTATCAGAACTGCCTGGAATTAGAAATTGGGTTACATCAAGTTTTAGCCAAGAGAAACATCCTGTGGTGCATGCAAACTAAAAACAAACTGCTCTTTAGGGGTATTACAGGCACCTCCTCCTGCTCTAAAACTATGTCCTGGTGGTAATGGCGTGCCCCATGGCTTCCTGTTTGGCTCCATTTGTTTTTCTGCCCATGCAAACACAAACCACTGACCTCAACTAACAGACTGTGTACGTGTGAAGTACAATTACCGTGCCCTCAGCAGACCTTGATATGACCTGCAGTCCATTTATCATCCTCCCCCAGAATCCCAAACCATCATATTTGACGCTTCTTAGTATTCCTCGCTGTTGAGAAGTTTTTTTTTTTTAACTCGTCCTTAGAGTAAAAGGATCATGTGAAAATCATTATACTCAGCAGCAAGTGGAGGAGATGTTCCCAGCTCTCTGTGTATTAGGTAATCCCTCGCGTATTTATAATCCTATTCAAATTTTCACAGCTTAAGTCTATTATGGCACACCTCCAGTTTATAATGGGGTTAAAGTGTCGCTGTCTGTGTGAACGAGCACGTCGGGTGTGACCCGTCATTCTTCCCGTGAAGGATGAATTAAAAACGCAAAAACAGATGAGTCAAAGAGAGATCTCTATGTTTTTGAGAGAGGGGGGGGGGGGCTGGGATTAGAAAAAGTTGGCAAACTCACCTGTCCAAGTGAAAAGCAGCGACCTCAGCGTTGTGCCTCTCGAAGTCGGAGAAGTAGAAGAAGTCTGGAGGCGTTTCCTGCTCCCGGGTCTGCCTGAAAGACGAAGAAAACAACGAACATCAGCAGGAAACTTTTTGTATCTCTTTCTTTTCCATGTTTTCTTTGTATATACGCTAAACACAGGATCTTTGTATACAGATCTGTGTTGTAATGAACCCGTATTTCCAAGTAAGGAAATGTATTCACCACTGTGCATGGAAATGAGAAATTCAGTCGTCTGTCATCCCAAGTTTCAGAAGGTTCTTCACGGGGAACTATATGGAATTATGAGTTTAAAGCCTTTTATGTTTCTGTATTTATATTCCTCTTAAACTGAAAGTAATTCAAGCTGAGGACTGAAATATGAGCTAGTTGAAAATGTGAATTTAAACAAAGTGCTGGAGCTCTGTCATTGTATCAGATCCCTCTTCACTACTGCCACGTCAGAAAGCAACTCAAAACAATACCTCCATACATTCACCTCTATTTCTCAAATCAAATGTGTTTGATTTGAAGTTTGAGACATTTCTGCTCCCGTCTGATCAAATCTCCTCAGCTCTCATCAAATTTGTGTTCCCTGCAGCGTGAAACTCATCCCAGCATCTCTTTCTGGGACACGAGCTGACGCATGAGGCCAAAGCCTGCTTGGACAAGGCAGCTGAGGGGGAAGCTGGATGAGATTTTTTTTTTCTTCTCTTGCTCACATGCTGCTGTTCCTCCCGCCAAACACACACCAACACACACAGACAAACACACACAGCCAGACATCCAGGAGATGTGAATGTGCCAAGCAAGCCATGGATCTGAGTCAGGGGGCCGCTCGAAGCCTCTTTGGTCTTTCTCTCTCTCTTCTTGTCTGGCAGAAGGATATTATCTCTCCACATTCACACGTTTGTTTCCTCTTTCTCACACTCACATAACAACCTGCTATAACTGTTCTACTTGCACAAAGTCAGCTAAACCTACACACACACACATACACACACACACACACGCTCCAACCTGCTGCCATATCCCCTCTGCCCTCCTTTATCCTCCCTCCCCTCCTCCACTCTATTAGCGTGGATTGGACTCCAGTGTGTAGCGGTGCATTAGTTTCCTCTCCCCCTCCTCTTCTCGTCCGTCTCCCTTTTTTCTCCAAGAGTCAAACCACAGACAAAAGAAAAAACCCTCCCCTCCTATTCTTTTACATGTCAGAGAAACCGCCACTCGCAGGCAAATCAATTGCTGCCTTTGTGATCCTGTCTTTCCCACCCAGGATGAGGAGGAGGGGACTTATGGTGGTTTTTTTTACATTTTCAGGGGCAGGGGGATCAAAGCTTCTATGTGGACAGAGGAATTAAAGGTGATCTTATGAGCCCGAGCACTCAAAGCACCTGTGACGTTATAATTCAAATATGCTGCGATCAAGGTGCCTTCGCAAGAGTAGATCATCAGGGTTACTGAATAAAAGTGACAAAAAGAAGCAATTTTAACAATGAGAACATTTTCTTCACATTCTGAGTTGTAAATAACTTCTACATTATTAAAGTACACTGCATGGATAGATAGCAAAAGAGAGAGAGAGACTGTCTCTCTGCATAAAACAAAGCTTCCTTGACTTATAAAGATGAATTTACTTATTATTGAGTACTAGTATTTATTTAGTATTTGACCATGCATGAACCCTAACTTCCCTTTCCACTATGCAAAAGATGTAACATAAACCTGACTGACAGGCATTACGAGCTTTGGTTGCCATGGTCACCAGGATGTGAAATGCAATTTCCTGTCTGGGAGGAAGCTCCTCAGAATTTTGAATGAAGGTAATAGCAGGTTTGTGATGTGAAAGGCTGCAACACATGCACGGACGCACACACACACACACACACATGCTATGAAATTTCCCCTCACAGTTGTGCGCACACACACACACACACCTCCTTTATCAGTGAGTGTCCTTGATAATAAAAGCTCCTTTATCTGAAGCAGCGTGTGATCAGGCTACAGCAAACATACTGTTCAGCAGAATGTGTGTGTGTGTGTGTGTGTGTGTGTGTGTGTGTGTGTGTGTGTGTGTGTGTGTGTGTGTGTGTGTGTGTGTGTGTGTGTGTGTGTGTGTGTGTGTGTGTGTGAAGCAATGAAACTGAACTGCATGCCTATGTGGACTCAGTTTGCGCTGACTTGGCAGATTTAATGCTTTTTCATGAGCTTAGACCTGCACAGTGGAGGGTTATATTAGAGAAAGATGGGAGAGGGGAGGGAGGAGAGGGGGGAGGGGGAGCACCACAACAGCTGTGGCCCAGACTCATGCATGCACACTCCTCTTTTCTTTCTATCGCTCTCTCTCTCTCCTCTCACACACGCACATGCACTCTCACACAGCCAGAATAACGGTACATGTCGCTGACAGAGAGAGGGCAGTAGAGACAAACCCGCCGAGAGAAAATCAAGGTGCTAAACGCCTCCGTTTCACCCTTTGGAAATGAAGCTAATGAGAGCAAATTGGCAGCTCTCGTCACACGTGCACGCTGAATGATGATGGTGTTTGTTTCTCCCAGACAGGTGATGAGGGTTTAGGGGGTAAGATGGCAGGAAAACGCAGGCGTTATGCGGAAAAGCTGCAGGTAAAAAATAGAACGAAAAGAAAACGTAACAGCTCCCACTGAGTTAGTTTTTTAATGAGGGAGACGGAAAGAGAGAGAGAGAGAGAGAGAGAGAGAGAGAGAGAGAGAGAGAGAGAGAAAACACACGGGAGATCTGTCATCTATTGGTAATACACATCAGATTTTAGCCCCCCCACTGACAGGAGTCTTTGTTACTGTCTGTCCCTCTGTGTGTGTGTGTGTGTGTGTGTGTGTGTGTGTGTGTGTGTGTGTGTGTGTGTGTGTGTGCTAATAGTAATGAATGAAGAAAAATCCCACGTCATTTATGACACTACTGGACAGATTACCATGAAACTCAGTGGAAGGATGCAGGGTGATCTTTAACATTGCAAGGTGATTTAAAAAAAAATATTTTTGGATATTTACACATTTTCCCAGGGAATAATTTATGGATCATGATGAAACAATCAAGTAAATTTAGGGAACTAGTTTTGTTGGTTGGTTTGTATCGTTGCTTGATAGCTAGCAAGATTACACGATAACAACTGAACGGAATCCAGGAATCTTTTCCACTTTCTTTAACATTGCGACAACATTTACAAAGACTGTAACATCACATCCACAAAGACACAGAACAACGTATTCGAGTTTTCAGAAAAATCATCATGTTCACAATCAAAAACCATAATTCCGCTGACTCTGATACGACGTGAATGCAGCATTAGCGTAGCGCGCTCATCTAGTCAATCATAACAAGTCACAAACCTGCAATTAATCCCATTAACCATGTAAATGCATGTGAATAACAAGGCAGAGTGTTGTCAACTGTGCTCTAATGTGTCCTTTGGGCTTCACTTGTTCAGAGCCTGACAAGTCACATTTACTGAGGCTGATGACATTGGCCCACGCGTAAAAAGTCATATGATTACAAGAGGAGAATAACAAGAGAATGTATTTGCATGTAGGTTTCTGTTCCTGGAAATCTGGTTTGGAGGAGAAAATCCAAGAATATTTGATCCTCCTTTATATTTTCTAACCTGATTTGATTCACCAGTTCTGCTCCCATGCAGCTAAATGAAATCACTTCTCACCAGCCTCATCCTACTTAGCACCAATTATCAAGCATGAGGTTTCTCCCCCTTTCCTTTCTCCTTCCACTTATATTTGAATCAATCCCATCCCACATTCCATTGCTCTTCTCTTCCCGAATCAAATTTTCCCATCAACCACCTGTTTGTTTTTATTTTGTTCTCACAACTTTTTTTCCACCATATCACAAAGACAAGAGACTGTGAACTGTTTTCCCTCCTGTCCACACTGATTACTATTTCTTTTCTGCTGAGGATAAGGGTTTTTGGTGTGTATAAGTTGTTTTGGAGGAATGCAAGTGATCAGTGTGATATATTCAGGACCCTCATGGCTAAATGGCACCTTGGGGAATACTCACAGCTCCTCTCGAGGTGACAGACAAGTGGACCAGATAAAAGATCCGGGGATAAAAACCTCTTCAGCCTGATGCTTTGTGTCAGAGGGTGCTTGTCTGTCACCAGCACTACATGCAGAAGTATCAGAGAAATCACAGGCAATGACTGTCAAGGCTGCTGTGTGTGTGTGTGTGTGTGTGTGTGTGCGCTTGTATTTACACCTGCACACAGCAGCACTGTGGGAGTATCTAAGCAGTTTGTGTGTATTTCCTGACTCTGTCTGCTTATTTCTCTTTGTTTTCCCACATGCACGCCAGCCCCTTTGCCTCCTCCAGCGTCGGTATCGGAGAGGGATCTAAGAACTGGCCCAGGGCCCTAAGGTAGTTGTCTAGATTGAATTTCAAATCAATGTTACACAAGTTGTGTTCTAGTCTCAGCTATTTTCAACGCAGTGTGAGAGACTGGAGGGAACAGCAGCCTATTTGCATGTGTGGGAAGCTGCATGGGCGATATTATCATAAGAATTCTGGTAATAAGACTTGACTCGAAGAGGGGCGGTTGGCCTGAGTCGGTGCTTCAGTTTTCGGAGTTATTAGAGACTGGTGAGGTGGGAGAGATGTGCAGTGAATATGAAGACGGTGCAGCACTGTCAATGATCATCTTTCTGCTGCATGAAATATTCAGTACGTGCAAGTTTAGAGGTGTAGATGTCTATTGATTGATCCCTTATCAGAGCAGGGTGCCCCGGGGAGTCGTGTTGTTACATTAATGATGTGCATTAAAAGATAGAGAGAGCGTCTCGTGATATTATGGAGGCAGTTTCACTCTGAGGGTAATACATTATACATTAAACACTGGAAGAAGAAACAGTTCATTATATACTGTGCAAAAAGTCATAACTTCAATTCGGTGTTTCTCACCAACACAGTTAGTTAATTTAAACATGATGAATGGATTTCCCAATACATAATTAAAAGAATTTTTAAGTTTATAGACCTGCTTTCAACAGCACATCAGTTTGTAGTTTATTTCCTTGTATCTTTTGCTGCATTGCTCCCTGTTATGGCCACTGACCGTCACTATGCAGCAGTCTGCAGGAATGTGACTCATATCACCTCTAATAAAACACGTATACTAGATAATAAAGGGACCCTGCTCATGCAAACATGACTCTACAGCACTGCTAGTGGTAAATAGAACAAACTGCTGCGAAACATGGGGCTGCAACACACACATATAAGATCGTTGTGTTTAATTGCACTGATACATATAATTGTTTTTCTCTACTGTCTCATTTATTGTGAGTTGTGTGTTTTCCTGAGTCAATTTATCGACATGTAATAGTTCTTTATACGATTACTTTTGATCTGTCTTCCTTCCTGTGTGTATGTGTCTCTACAGGTTTTTTTTTTAATGTATTACCAGAGGAAGATGTATGATTTTGTAAAGTCTTGCAATCCCAAAAAGAAATGGGTCAAATGCATTGCATAACACAGAATCTAAATATATACGTATGTACATCCTTCACGCTAGCACACCATAATAAAACATCAAATTCAATGCAATAATTACAAATGGTAATACTGGTATAAAGATATGGATAAAGAAACAAGGATAGTGTAGCCCCTCAACTTAACTTCCTCTTCTAAATCATAGTTTTCTTTTCTCTATTTTCGCATTTCATTCAGTTTTATCTCCGTAATTCCTTCTTTTCAAATTACCACCAGCTCCCTCACTCACCCTTTTTTGGGGCTGTCTGACCTGTTCATATTAAAAGTTGCAGGCTCAAACTAAGGCCCTGAATTTGGAGTCTAAATGTTCGGCTTTGAGTGAAGCTGCATGGCTGTGGGCTAAGTCACTATCTGTGACCACCAGAGCTCTCTGGCAACCCTTGAGATAGATGACAGACAGAAAATCCTCAGAACCAGTGACAATTGTATATGTGTGTGTGTGCGTGTGCGTGTGAGAGAGAGAGGTTGAGTCACGATTGAGAGTCAGAGAGAGAGAAAGAGAAAATGTGCCTATCCAACTGTGTCATCTCGGCAGATGGCTGGGAGTCCCTGTCTGTATATGTCAGGGATCAGGCTGTGGCTTATGGGTCTGCAAAGCCCTGCTGCTCTCTAACTACCCTCTGTGTGTATAGTGCTGCTACAAGACAGACTACACAGATACTGCTGGAGATATAACACACAAAAGACTATATACAGTAACTACTGAAAGGGGATCGGCAAATAAACCTTTTGCTCAACCTCAATATAAAGAACAATAAATGCTGCAATGGAAATTTGATTGCCAGTATTTTAAAACCCTTTTAACTCCCCGAGACATATTAAGTACATTAACATTATAATTCTTCATAAATTTAAAATGAGTTGGGTCACAATCCCTAAAATCTCTGAGAGAATATTAATTTGTAAAAGTTCAGCAGGTGTTTTGCTTGTGAGCGACGCTATTCCCCCAAAACACAGTGCTGTGTTTTACTGTGAGATATTAACTGAACAGTACAACAGTGAAAAATAAACAGATAATGGGTTTTAATTCATTTTTAATGAGGTTGAGATATATCAAGATGCAGCAAGTGACAGCATCATCTGGACACATCAGATCTGACTCGGGGGAAGAGTTGAGTTTAAATCTCAACCTAAATATCATTGTGCAAACTGAGCATCATGTGCTCCGGCTTTGGGAGGATACTAAGAAGGGCTTGCGAAGATAACGTAGGTGGAAAGCGTCCGTTTGACTGATGGTTTTCTGAGTTTCAGACTTGAGGTTGCGTTTAGTGTTCAGTAACGTTGCCAAAATTGTCCTGGTCAACGTGTAGGATTTGTGTATGGATCAAATAATCCCCCCATGTTCACGCTATTTCGTCCGGGAATTGAAGTTCCCTCTTCTCAGGATCGCCTCTGCCTCCCATTCCTCTCTGAGCTATTTCTGAATTTACTGTGATTTCTTTTCTTTTTTTTTCTGGCTTGGCTTAATTGACTGGCTTGACACATTCAGCCGTGTTCTCCTGGGCTGAACGCTCCATCGTGCACAGTTGTTTAAAGACCTAAAATCACTGTGAAGACCTGATTGCAAAGCTGCAGAATTATATCTGGTCTTTTGGGATCCGTTCCCTGCATTCATCTTAACGGGCTCCACCCCGAGTTGTGAGCGCACTTGTCATATGCATGAAAATACTGCAAATCTCATTGGTATCAGCATGCTCGTCACTCCAGAAGCAAATTCACTGGTGGCTCAGATGTGTTTTCTGATACCAATAGACTCAACGTTTGATGACTCAGCTGCTTTTCAGTTGCATGAGGGAGTATACGAAGCGCGGACTGGTCTAACTCGGTGTGATCAATAGTCACATCCAAATGGATTCATACTCGGCTCCACTGTCACTGTTAAGGCGTCTCTGCCTTAAGGCGCCAACCAAGAATTGTGAATGAGATTGAAGTCTGGCCATGCAGGGACTTTTGGTAATTTCACATCTCTCTCACCTCATTTCCTGTTACATCACCTTTATTATAGAAGCATAAAACGATCAGTAAGAAAGAGTTGGCGGGTTTTGACTGCGTCTCTTTCTGCAGATTCAAAGACAAACACAGAAAACCCCCCTGAGAGGTCATAAATTATACAAGAGAACAAACTCAAATCTACAGAAATTCTACAATATTGATCACACGTTAGATTAAAGGGAATTCAGTTCTTCACTAAATAACTAGTGCCGTGCCCGTTCTGTTTGGAATGGGCTGTTCGTTTGGCCTGTGGTTGCAGCTTTCTTTCTGCAACTGTAAAAGTGACCCGCATTCAATTGAGCTGCGGCAAGTAAGGACCCAGTCTGCAGGATCCTGATGCTGCACCAGCGCTGCTGCACAAACAGCTGTCCTCCTGCTTATCCAAAGTTTGGTGAAGCTCGAGAATCGGTGTGCGCTGTTGTCGTGAACACGGCTGTTACCGTGAATGCATTGTCCAAATTCGACACTGCACTTCATAGGGCCCTTAAGGATACACATACAGAGTGTGAAGTCGAAAAAATGAATGTTTCTCAAGATATGTGAGCCACACACAGACCGATAAAGACTTCTGGCATTAGTAGATCAGTAGATGACACGTGGTGAAGATGAGGGATGCAAATGCACAGAAAACAGTTCTGAGCTCTGACGTGTGTTTACTGTATAGGTTCAAAAGAAGCTGTTTTTCAAGAAAGCACCGTATGTAATGTGTGTGATCACTGCGGGGATTATACTGTATATTCTTGTGTAGTTGAAGGATGGGACAGGTCTTTATGCTCCCGGCTACCTTCTTTTTGTCTCGCTGCCTTTCTCCCACACCAGCACCCACAACAACAAACACTGTGCACATCCGTTTATCCCCAACAATCAGGAGTGTTCCAGCAACACAGAGCAACACACTTCAGAATTTACATATCCATCCACAGAGGATTAACCGTTTTCAATAGCACTAGTCTGAGGCAATCCTTCACGGGGTGCGCGATTCATGACAGGCTTTGCACAGAATGTGAACTGTGAATTAATGCAGAACATACAGAGGCATCAAGGGTATTCTTAGGTCAACAGTGATTACGTGTCCAAATGCACCAGCTCGGGTATGTTTAGAACAATAATCTTCCCTCTCACAGCTTCCCAGAGCAAATCTGTCTACACTGGAGCTGTCGATTTTAAAACCAGCCACCTGTCCCCAAAACATCGCCAGGACTTTTGACAGCTATTCCAAACTGTCCGTCCATGCCGGGTTATTCACCATTAAATGAGATGTAGAGAAGATGCAGGGTGATGTAGGTTGTTGTCCCCTCCCCCACACCATCACAAGTTAGTCACCAGACCACTTAAAAGAATGTCAAGAAGATCATTTCTTACATAGAAGAAAGAACTGATACTCATGAATGGGAAGCACTTATCCCAACAGGAAATTCCTCCAGAAAGCCCTGACCAGTTGTCTCTATCCCTCACAGCTCCAGAAGTTGTGAAAGAAGGAGGGAGGTCAGGACGGGGGGGGGGGGGACTAAAGCTTCAAAGAACCAAAAGCCAGGTTCAAACTGTATAATGTGGGAAAAAGTAAGAAGACGGCATCCACCTTGACACTTTTGTTCTTAGAGAGGCAACAGAGGATCAACTAAGTCCACGAAGACCGACATTACTTCAGTAATGAAAACAAATTAGATGGCTCTGGGCCTTTTGGGATCAGTGGGGGATTTTAAGAGCTTTTCTTGCATGTGTCTGTGAGTTTTTCTTTCTGCCTGTGCACAAAATCAATGGGCATTGCCAAGAGTCTTCATCTCACCGGGTAACAAGCCCTGGTATCCAGCACCACACGTACTATAAGCTAAAAGTGATGAGAGGAGGGGAAAACATTCCCGGTCTGAGAGTGTCAGTAAACTGCAGGGTTAGCGAAAAAAGCAGGCCCCCTTAAACTCAGATACAGAAAGCAGCTACAGCTCAACAGTCTGAATTCCCTTAGTCTCTTTGTTTGTTCTCTGCTTTTGACTGTGATCTGAAACATGACGGGTAAATAAGAAAGGCTGGATGCTGACATGTCTAAAGCTCGAACACATACAGTTTAATTGGAAAGTTCTTCAAAGCTGAAGCAACACTGTGTTTTAGGATTGTTGCAGGTTCTCTACAAGTCATAAAATAAATTTGAGGTTATCAAAGGCTGAAGGGAGAAAATACACATTCCTCTTGGATACAATTTAAAGCAGATTCCTTGAGTGGGAACTGGCAGATGACTGGGCCAGAATAAGACTGAAATACTGTACCTGCCAAAATCTAAGTCACGCCTTTTTTAATTGGGATTCTTTACTGAGAGGCTCTGCTCACAGGTCTGTCCAACACACTGGTCTGTGGTGGAGACCAGTAAGAAATTAATTGATTGCTCAACAGCAAAAAACCCAATTAGAACTAATTATGACAATTTTCCAGCCCCAATATATAAACACACACACACACACACACACACACACACACACACACACACACACACACACGTGGCGGCTGACCTGTTGTTCCCTTTCCCATCTGTGTTTACTCTAACTGAGCGTGGACACACCACAAACACAGATAAAGACTTTCAGATGCAAACATGTACACACACACACACACACACACACACACACACACACACACACACACACACACACACACACACACACACACACACACACACACACACACACACACACACACACGTACACACACAACAGCAGATCCACAGAGGACCATGGCGGTCGTTTATTTTTGACTATCCCTGAAGACTTTAATCCTTAACAAGCCATAACGGCATGAAAGGCTTGGTACCATTTTCCCCTAATTAGTTCAGAGTGAGGCTTGTTAAAATGCCATCTTCCCGCAGCACATGACTGATGATAGAAAAGCATTTGATTTAGCGACGCTGTCTTTTTTTATCCTCCCTAATGAATGTGTTTATTAATTACCTGAGAAGCTTTCGGGGGGGGGGGGGGTGTCGCGACAACCTGTTCTGTCGAGTGCTAAAAGTTCCAAGTTCCTGCGGTTCATCCATCACTTCACTCAGCTCGGAGCAGGAACGGCTTAATTTTAGCAGGCTGTCACTTATTTTCCACGCCGCTTTTCTTCACCGTCCCAAAATGGATTGCACAGCACAGAGTGAAAACCTCACTACATAAAACCGAGAACTTCGATGCCTCAACCGAAGAAAGCAATCAAAAGAGTCTTTCCAGAAAGCTATTTTGCAGACGGGTTGGGGTTGGGGTGGTTGGAGGGGGCCCATATCGAGGCGCTAGTGTTTGTGCTTTGTTTCTCCCACTGCTGAACTTTTCTATTTAAACCTGTCAACAGTCTTGTTGTGCTCGATGGTTTGCGGTCAGATGCCATTTCCTAAATAGAAACCATCTATCAGAGGCTAAGTGGTGGCTGAGCGATGTCGTTGTGGTCATGAGTGGGTGACGGCGGCGAAGGGGGAAGTGGTGGAACCGCTGGAAAAACAGTTCGGAGGGTTGCATTTATCCTTGTGTAAGAGCTAAGTGGGATGGAGCAGGTCCACGCCACTGGGGGATAAATAAAGTTCATTTGTGTTCGGAAGGAATCACAGATTTCGGATCTCGTCACACATTTTCAAGTGCGGTAAATGATGCTCAAATGTAAAAAGGTACGAATCTGAGCGGGATATTCTCAGGAGTTATTCCGCATTATTATTGTTCACAGAGCGTATCAGCGTCCATGCATCATCATGCGACGGCCGCATTTTGCAATGTGACCTTTAATGCCAAGGCAGACTGTGTCCCAATGCATCATCCTGTAATGATGATGATGTGTTGTCGGTGCATTTCTCCTTTTTGTTCGTGTACCATTTCGGGAAAAGCTTAATAACATTGCACAATACATTGCACTATAACATTCAAACTCGGTGGGTGTTGTATTTTTTTAGCCACATTAACGCCCTGGGTCTGGGGATTGTTGAGTCCGACGCTTTAGTCTGGACTGAAATATCTTAACAACTATTGGATGGATCACCATGACATTTTGTACAGACATTCATGGATTGCGGGGGTGTAAAACCTCCTGACTCTGACGATCCTCTGACTTTTCCTCGTGTCACCAGCAGGTCGACATGCTTGGTATTTGTTAAAATGCATTGAGCACTATGAATACATGAAATGAATACATGAATCATTCCCTAACGTTTCATTTATTGCCATTAGCGTATTAGAGTAAAAATCCGGATCTCAACATCAATTACACTACAGATATTCATGGTTTCCCAGAACAGATATCCTGCTGATTACTTTCCCTCTAGCGCCACTAGGTGGAGGTTGTGATTTCAAATCAGCCTTTGGGAGGATGATAAACACGTTATATATTATAATGTGTAAATCTCTTTTCCTGTGTAAACCTTCTACACACACATGCAGTTCTATAATCACAATGCAGCATCAAAGAGAATATGACATTTTTTTATCTTTTCATATTTTCTTTGCGAGTTTCCCTTCAAGCGCGCAGGTTGACAGGTTCATTGGGAAGACAGTTGTTACTGGAAACTGTCTGTATCTACTCACGCTGCTTTGTCACGAACCTAAAGGGATAAAAATAAACACTTGTGGATGATATAATATTCTCAGGTGTAAAACTGAAAAATAGGAAAACCTCCTCTCCTGTCGTATGTCATACCTGACATGGGTTTTACCTCAGACTAGCCCTCCTTTTGTGAACGATCTTCCCAGCAGCAGCAGACCTGACCGAGTGTCCCTGCACCTCCAGCACAGAGGCTCCTCTGTTTGCATCACTGCTGCCCAGAGCTGCAGGAAGGAGGGTGCATGGGAGGGACAGGATGACCCAGGCTCGCCCCTGGATCAGGTTCCTGCCACTCTGGCCCGGTGATACCAGACCTGACCGTGACAGACCCTCCCACATCCTGCTCAGACAATGGGCAAAGCCAAGGAGAACCCTCCTCTGGTTTAATTGGTAGACAATGATCGCATTCTCCGCCCCCTCTTCAGGCCTCTGTCAGGGGGATAGGGGAGTCACACACACGGCCTAATTGCCACCTTGCGTGGGACAGGCTTAGACAAGCATGGGCCTGGGCCACAATGGATGTATTAACCTCTGTGCACGTTGTCACAAAAGGCCCAAGTTACAGAGCCACAATGCTCTCTCTCTTTCTCCCCGTGGAAGAACGGTTTCATTCATTCAGCTTGGGCAGAGATTGAGGTGGACTGTGATGGATCTACCTGGGAAAGGTCCTTATCTAATGACTGAGCTCAGCTGTACGGGGTGGTGCAGTGCGTGTGGTCCCATTGTTGAGGGGCCACAGTTGATTTAGTGACCAAGTAACAATGAAGCATGTGTGCTCTGTCATTTTCAGACTGCTCCAATGAAGAACAAAGAAAGAGTCGTACCTTATTGTGGCTTCTGAGAAAGACTTCAATTAAAAACAAGGGCAATTAGCAAGATTTTATGTTGCACCTTCAGTTGTTTTCTAATTTGTCGGGATAAATTGTTAAAATGTAAGGTCTTAATCACACATAGTGGCTTCACCGTGGCACTTAGATGAAAATGTGCCTCTGAAAACTCCCCTCAATTAAATGCAGCGTTTCCTGAATGCTCATTTAAGATAATCAACCTTGGATGTTTTTCAGTCATTTCTGCAGATCCCGCTGCAGAAGGAAACATGAAATATCCTTCAGTAGGTTTAGCCTGCTTGCCTATCCTCATAAAAAGAAACGCTTATTCGGAAATTCACATCCTGGAGCAAAATCAGTTTACTGCATTCCAGACAAATGTGCCAGTGACATTCCTGAAGCGAAGCTCAGGAATTCCCCCATGCAGTATTTTAAACTGTAATGATATGATGGAATGCCTGACCTACATGCCCAACCACGTACAGCAGTGGACAGAGAAAGGGCCGGGAACCACAATAAGCATGCACAGTTGCAAAAAAATCTTAATCACCCAGGATGCGGTGTAACACAGAGGAGGACACACACTCTGGTCCACACGTACAGGCACAGAGACGCAGGCATACACTGTACTTCTGTGATTCAAATCCCTGGAAGGAACCTGTTGGTTTCAAGGGTAAAGAGACTTTTTGATCTGTCGATCAAATCTTCCTCCTTCTAAGTGGTTTGTGTGAAGGTGACTGAGGGAAACTTGTTTTGACAACTCCAAAACTGTCACAATACTCAAGGTGCATATTTACATGAAGTCGGTGACTCATCCTGTCCTCACCAGAGTTACTCAAGGATCCACTCTACACTCTCTGCACTGTTACACACAGCTTTGAGATGCACTGTGTTTCCTTCATCGAATTTAACCCCCAACATAAAGTGAACAAAAAGAAAAGCAAGGCATAAAAAACAACCTGTTGTAGTTTTTCAAAAAGCGCCGAGAACAATGACACGTCACCACCTCAAGGTGAAAACAAGACTCCAGAGAGTTAACATGTGCATTTTCTTTATTAGCTGGAATCATAACGACTAATTGACTGTGCATTGGGAGACTGTCTGAGGATTCAGGCATAGAATATTTAACCTCGGCCGCTTGGGGTCTCTCAATCAAAACAGTAGCAAAAGACCTAATGTGATGATGTCGGGAAGTAGCGAGGGATCATGGGAGTTGTTGTATTCACCACTATTGCAGAAAATCTACCTGATGTGACTCTTATTCACTTATATGGCAAGTTTTTTAAGTTTTGGATCCATTGTGATGTGATCATTACAAACAGTGGAAGGTAAAAGAGCCGACCGGCTAACAGTGAGTTTTTCCTGATTCACATGTCATTTGCTCCGGATGTGATAGCAAAGTCAGGCAAAGCCACAGGTAAAGCAGATGAAAGGTGACCAAAATTAAACATCACATTTTAGATGGTGTAAGTACACAAGTCGGAGAAATATATCACAGGTGTTTGTCAATTTTTAGACATTTTAATGAAGAATTGTTACATATTATATCTTTAATATTTGCCTTAATTTTCAGTTGCAATCAAACCGGAGAGTTGCTCACAACCTCATGGTCATGCATCTTTACCTGCTTGATGAAGTGGATGTGTAAAATCTTACAATATGTGACAGGATGAAAATCAAAAATCCATAAATAAAAATGACCAAAACCGAAACGAAGAACTACACACGTGTAAATCCCTCATGGTATCATGTCCAGCAGCTCAGTTGGCCTGTTCTAACATTACGACCAGGACGCTCCACAGCTCCGCCACATTGTACACTGTGCATAAACACTTGTTTGACAGAGAGGGAGAAAAGCGAGGCAATCTAAAAATACAGATCAGAGAGGCTCTGAATGGAGGTGAGGGACAAGCCGAGGATTAGTACCGCCTCAGCGAATCAAACAAACAAGTCCTTAAAGGAGCATGGACAGGAGATGGAGACAGAGAGAGGGACGGACCGAGAGAGAGGGAGAAAGTGGGAGAGGGAGGGGGGGAGGGATGGTGACGAAAAAGAAAAAAAAACACAGCTACTTCAAGAGCTGACCTAGTAAAACATTCATGAGAACTGTCTTTATGGGAAGTTTGCATGTGTTAGTGTGAGAGCGCGGAGGCTGCACTGGAAGTCTAAAATAAGACAGTCCTCTGTGTTTCTGGGTCTCTGTTGGGAGTCTGCGTGAGTGTGCCTGTCAGGAAAGAAAAGTTATTTGAGATTGGAGATGACATGCAGGCATGTTCGGCTCCGGATGCTACAGCGTTGATCTCGCTGAAACGTGAATATCGAGGATAGACACAGAACTGAGGCGAGATGAGAGCGACGGAGGAAGAAAGCGGAACATGAAAACACGTCACTTCTTCTTTCAGCACGTCCAATGGAGGGTAAAGAAATGGGTCGGTCGTAATGTGAATGATGTATAATCACGGATTGTATGATTGCACCCAAACACACGAAGTCTAATAATGAGACGTAATTAATCGGCGGAATTCAGATATTTGACACTACAAGCAAAAAAATTGCAGCAAGCAATTCTGCAGAAGGCTTTCTCTAAGCTAACTCTGATACTCAATTCAAATAGTGCGTGTGTGTCTGTGTGTGTGTTTGTGTGCGTGTGTGTCCTGATGACTGGGCAGATGTGACAAACCACTGAATGCAGCTGGTTACAAGACTGTTAAAGCGGTGCAGCAGCGCAATAATTGACTGGCTCATCTCACGGCCTACAGGAGGTCAAGGCATCACGGCGCCCACACACTGACTGCACTGGACATGGACACACACACACGCAGTCGTACATCCATGGTTACCAAGCCACACACACACACTTCAAGTTCTAACACAAACAACCCACATCATTTGCGAAGCAGCCTCAGTGTGTAGCTGCGAGATCAAGGATTTCATAAAGTGGGTTTGTTTAAATAGGCGCCTTGAAGTGGAAACATGTAAATCAGGGGGTAAATGATGGCAAAGGAAAAACACACAAAATTTACATACATGTTAGAAAGTCACGCTGAGACTGTTGACATTATCAGCCCGAGTTTGGTGTTGGACTCAAGTCTATGATGGACTGAATAACAGGGAGGAGGAGAGAGGTGCAGAGAGGATGAAAGAGGAGCATGGAGTCGTGTGAGAGTGTCGCTGTGTAAGATGAGCAATCCAAATTCATCTTCGAGACCTGCGGAGGGAGTCAACGGCGCCCAGAGAGGAGCTGCTGGGTCTGGCCCTCCCCCGGCTGCCTGGCTGCAAGTACAAAGCTGCATGAGAAACAGATGTTGTGAACGCCTGACACCGGAGCACTCTCACTCTGTGCTTGTGTGTGTGTGTGTGTGTGTGTGTGTGTGTGTGTGTGTGTGTGTGTGTGTGTGTGTGTGTGTGTGTGTGTGTGTGTGTGTGTGTGTGTGTGTGTGTGTGTGTGTGTGTGTGTGTGTGTGTGTGTGTGTGTGTGTGTGCGTGCGTGTGTGTGAGAGAGAGAGATGGAGACAATAATAAAATGTGGAAAAGAGATGAGGGAAAACACGGCAGATAATGTTTGATAGCAGATGTTTTCGTTTGCCCCCACGTGTGTCTGATTTCCCCCACTTTCTAAAACACAGAACAAATCAAAGTTCCATCAGATAAGAATGCATTCACTTATTGTAAATTAAATAAAATATTGGTCTGTTAAGGTAAACTGTAGATGATCTGATTAACTTTTGTTTTGCAGTTTTTTTCCTTCTCACTTATTCTGCAGTATCTGTGCATGGCAGCTTTGATATGGCTTGATTGCAGGTCACTGTCCGCACCGTTACTTTGCTGCCCTGGCATCAAACTCAGCACTTTACAGTACAAGCCAAATTCATACAACTACTAATAACTAGCTTTCCTGCACACGGCCGTCACGTGCAGCCATCAGGGCCAATTTGGGGTTCAGTGTCCTGCCTGAGGACACTTAGGAATGCAGACTAGAGAACCTCGGGATCAAACCAGTGATCTTCTAGTTAGTGGACAACCCACTCTACCTTCTTAGCCTACCTGATGCAGAAATACTAGAAATTCAGAAGTTAAAAACAAGCAATCCATTTCAAAAGCTAGTCCTCCACTGTTAACCCACAATACAGAGGTTTGGTCGCTTTGTTAGATTTCAGATACTTTGCACCTATTGCATTTTAATCAATTTCATATTGAAGTGAAACACAAGAATCAAAAACAACTTGCCAGATGAACTGAATGGACATTTGAAAGAATGCAAACACACACACACACACACACACACACACACACACACACACACACGTGTCTTCACTTTGGATTTATAGCCTCCTCCATCTCTGACCACACCTGTACCCTACAGACTGTCATTAAATAAACGCCCCCTCAGACAAATTGCTTGGCATCCTGAGCTGCTGCTCTGTTCCCTGCCTGCTGATTGGTCCAGTGGGCTTGTGAGTGAGCTCGACTGTGAGGCCGCTCTGATGCCGGGACGACACCACGGGGGGCACTGCTGAAAACCTGAAGAGGCTCTTTCTGCCATAAGCACCAGAACAAGGCAGGAAGAAGCCACGGAGTCGTGCAGCCAAAGTTTACATAACGTATCAGGGAGTGAAAAGATAAATGTGAAAACTCAGCTGAAGCTTTTTTATAATATGCAAGATTGAGGTCAGGAGAAAAAACTCCGTCGTGGATGATAGGACGAGGATGTTAATGTGAAAAGATTTGATGCTTCATCACATTTGAAGTCTCTATGTGCTTTAAGGCTTCTGACTTGTCATCGTGAAAATCAGTAGGTCAGAGTTAAGTTGTGAGTAGCTGTAGTGAATGAGCTTCTTTTCCTTGGTGTGCGCAGGCCCACATTCACCACCTTCTGTGTAACATATCCACAGCTCTGATTGAGCAGCTACAGCTGCCTCGCCGCGCGCAGATTCTTCAGTACCAGCTCTGGGTGATGGAGGGTGCACGAACTCCTTAACCCCCACAGTGCCTTCTCTTTGCGGCTTGTGTGTGCATGTATGTGCGAGTGTGTGAGGTGCAGCTGTGCGAACAGCTGTCTATAGTAACATGCTTCCTCTGTGTCTCTCCACACACCCAGAGCTGAGCTCAGACGGCACCTTTCAAAAGTGCCTCCGACTTATGAGAACCAGCAGAATTCTTATGGCCCTCGTGGGAGCTCTTTAGTGAAACGCTGGGAGATGAGTGACTAACTAAGAAGAAGAAAAAATATAAAATCTACAATTTTAATATTTTCCCCTTTCAAGCCTAAAATAGTGAAATCTATAATGATGTATTCAGGAGGGGATTTTGTGCGTATTCGTACAGTGCATGTCTTTTGTGCATATATTTACATGCATATGCTTGTATGTTTATTCATGGATGTGTATGTGGTCATGCTGTATTCATCCATGAAATGAGACATGCATGTTCGTAACAATGGGACTTTGGATTGCGATGGATCTTGTGAAGCTTGATGAGATTTGGCTTTTCTACATAACGTGACAGCATTATCCTTCTCCTCTCTCTGGATTTCATTGGGTTTGCATCCACGGTCGTCACTGTTTTGTGAAAAAAGGGACAACTCAATCTGGTCCACAGATGCTTGTTATCTGGGCCGCAAGTTTACAGGATTGGGATCCAGGCATATGGATCTCAAATCTCCATGGTTAAAGAAGATTAAATGGTTATTCTTGTACAGAGGAAATATTTGTAGGCAGAAGGTGAATTCGTCAGCATTGAACTCGCCCATAAAAAACCACAAGTGATCAAAGAACAGCTCTGTTTCCTCCTGCTGCACTTAACATGAATGCATGTAAATCAATAATAAAAGCATCAATCTTTAATGATTAGATGAATAACCATGACGGGGAGAGGTTATCTCCAGAGGACATTAGATGCTTTCAGTCTTAATTGAATATCTGAACGGAAAGAGAGAGAGAGAAGATCCATGGAGGAATGCCAGTCATAACCCAACTGGGACACAGTGGATATGACGAGGCCTCCGATTGGACGTGTGGTTATGAAATAGCCTGCAGAAGATAAAAATGAAGCAGCCTCTTGGGTGTTGCAGCTCACAGGCTCCGCAGCCACTGGGTTTACTAACGCTAAGAGCCCAAGCTTGTCCAAACTGATTGGGTTCAGCCAAACGAGGACGTATTCGGATTCCCCGCGGTGCCAAAGGACGGGCATGTGTGTCCTACATATATGCTCTCGCACACGTGTTTACATGTTGCGTACCCTGTTTGTTGACATAACAGCTCTCGGCGGGACTGGGGCATGAGCACAACAAACAGGGAGGATCAAAGTCATTCCTGCTATTCTTGCGATTCACGAAACCATTTTGAACTGTGAGACTATCAACCGAATCAAAGCGAGGGGGTGGAAACAGGCTTGTCAAACAGCTCATGATGGAGAAATGAATTCTTTCTTTGCAGATCTGAGGCTTACACCTCCTCCCTCAATCCCTCAACCCTCTGTCTGACAAATCCAATTAGCATGACATGAACATTATGGTTAGGGTTGTGTGCAAACTGCGACCAGTATCTTGGCAAGGATATGGGTAGGCAGGGCACCAGACTCATGGGCCAGACAGACACGGAGGCCTGGCATGGGGGGGGGTCTCCATTCGGCCTGATCCCTGGCTCCAGCTGGAAGACCCCGGTTCCTTGACAGGTTGGCGGTGCTTACTGCTCCCTCAGGCTCTGGTCTTCACATTTGTCTTCCAATAACAAACCTCTCTCTCTTTTCACTTGCCATTTCAATGGTTTTCTTCCTCTGCAGCCTTTGACCATCTTATCCCAGAGAAATTAGATATTTTATAGTCAAATAGTATAGATAATAATATATAATTGTATCGATCCTGTGTGAATATTTGGAGGATAAAGTAAAGATTTTTCCAAGGTTACAGCAGCAAGATTCATCCAGCTATTGCTTTTAGGTGGGTGAGGTATTACGATTAGTGCAGATGCCTACTGCTTTGCATAGATCGACATTTTAAAAATGATTTACAATAAC
This sequence comes from Hippoglossus hippoglossus, assembly GCF_009819705.1. NCBI lineage: Eukaryota > Metazoa > Chordata > Actinopteri > Pleuronectiformes > Pleuronectidae > Hippoglossus > Hippoglossus hippoglossus. Next base: position 15,597,991 of record NC_047158.1, read on the forward strand.
CACAAATTAGGAAAAGGGGGGCGGATAATGGGGGAAACGAGCCACCGTGAGCTAGAACACTGCACCCAATTGCGGTTAGAAAAATTAAATGAGCGTCTTTAAATCACCAAACACAATCATGGAGTTAGTCAGGCAGATAAAATGAAGCTCTAAACTTTCTTTCCCCCTGAACAGCACAGAGAGAGAGCGCTGCATGGTGATGTCTGGCAACCTGTCAGGCTGTGCAGCCTCTCTCCCGGCTCGTGCCAGTGTGGAGATTTGCATTCAACTCAAAGGAGGCCTGCAACATCAAAGTGTCTTTGAAGCACCACTTGATGCTGCACAATGGGACAGGTGAAGTAAAACAATGCAACACAGCAACGCTCTGAACTACTAGACCCAGAATGCACCACTCAATTCCTCAAATAAAAGAAGGACACCTCAATGCCATGAGTGAAACAACAAAACCACACGATGTGCTTTTACAAAAGTAGAACAAGGTTGTTTTTCTTCATTACTTCTCTGAGATATTTTTGTATTTGTTCTCTGAGGACTTAAGTATGATATTGTAAACACTGGAGATAAATGTTAGTGGCAGTCAAAGCCGAGAGACTAAATTAAAATATGACAGGCTAAATAAAGAGCTGCAGGAATCTGTAGTATGTATTTCAGAAACCGTAATTAACGTCAGAACGGTTTTACGATGGCAGCTGGAAAAGACTGTTCTACTTGTATCCACTGTAGGAAATCAGCTCTTTTACATTTTAAAGTTAACTGGGCAGATTGAACAATTTCTGTAGGGTTTAGACCATAATGTGACACATTGCATGTTAAACCTGCATGTGATCCACATGTCTGTAACATAGACCGGATATAAAGAAGGGCGACATGACAGCTACCCAAAAGGAAAGCCAAAGCATCCTGACTGCCACCTGGTGGCTGGATGCAGTATAGGCTATACATCCCACTTCCTCCATGTTAGCAGATGGGACATGGACCAAAATAACAAGTCAAAGTACACGTCAAGTATACCAAGTGTTAATTTTTCTGGTACGATTTGTTTTAAGTAGTTATTCGATGTTATAAAAACAGGGGTGAAATGCCCTGATTGACAGCTGATACTGACTCGTGATTGATCCAGTGCATGTTTTAGCTCCTCCCATCTTGCCAGAAGATGCCCAAGATGGCAGGATTGAGATCCAGGATATTTTTACTTTATAGTGGGAGGAAGATGCATCACTCATCTTTTTATACAGTCTCTAACAAGACACTAAACTATGGATTATAATGCCTGACTTGCTCCTCATACTGTAAATACCACAGGCTGCCCTGAGCACAGCCATGGACCACAACATGACACTTAAGGTACAACTCATGCACGTGCACATATTGTCCAATTGTCCATGTTGCCTGGAAGCACCCCCTGCATGTTTAGTCCAGTCTAATAGCAACTCAAAAATACCCACACAGACACACACACACACAAACGCAGGGTAATCTTAGTTTTTGTTAGGTATGACTAAGCCTGATGTTGCCTGCTGGGTGCTGCTGTTGACCTTTTGCATGAATGCAAGCTGCAAAAGATGCTCAGATTGCCATAAGTTGAACCTTTTTCTCTGAGGCCCATTTTGTAAAAACGATGCCTATCCTAACAGGCGGCAAAACTCGCCACGGCTTGACCTTGAAGTGAAATTTCAAGTCAGGAGACAAGAAAATGACTCATTCAAAGGTACAAATCTGAACCGTCACTGCTGCGGCTTTATACGAAGGGATAAGGTTGTACTGCATCCAGGAAGAGAGGAGCATATGAAAGAGTGGGTGAAGAAAACTTTGAATAAACTTTGCAGCCTCTCCATAAATCAAGTTCTGACAGTGATAAGATATTCGGTGGCAACATTTCATCATTCATTTTTCAAGTTGAAGCTGAACCCATGGGCCTGAACTCCTTATCCTCCCACTGATGTGACTTTGGCTGCTATGGTAATGGGATTGGTCCACTAGAAATAAAGAATAATCACGTTTCTGCGAGAAAAGGCACACAAACACCCGCTCTGTCTGTCTCTACCTCTTTCTCCCAGAATCTAACAGTCTCCGCTGAGACTCTTGTGTAGAAAACCATTATGCATTTCACAGCAATCAAACCAGGTTCCTGAGCAATTACTTCTGATCGCAGCCCAGTTGGCCTGGACACTGTTTATCCCTGATGGCGAGGGAATCCATCGGGCAGAACTCACCAACAGCTGAGAGGGAGGGTTATTTCTTTTTCATGTGCAACGCGCCTTTGTCAGCATATATGCCTCCCCAAAGACGTCCTCATGATGGCTCAGTGCTCATTTTAATTAACACATAAGCCGGTTGATGTTAATTAAAAAGCAGACAGACGATTCCCCATCAGAAAAAAAGATCACACAGAGGGGAGAGGGAGTATCTGAACACAACGCGAGATGCAGCGGCAGTGCTTGGTTGTTATCCCGATGGGATTTTGTGAAGCACTCTCGAAACATATAGCCCACATTACAAGTGGGCTCATCAAACCAAACGCATCAAACTGATTTTTGATGTTAGTTCTTATTAAGGGAGCAATAGAGATTCTCCCCAAATGATAGTAATCTACGACACCCAGAGGATGTAACCCAGAGTGCCTGTGGTTTAACTGGGCTGTCATACGGTGTGTACTTACTTCATGGGCTTGAAAAGTGCTTGTCCATAGTTCTGGAAAGTCATGATCAGCTTCAGCTGGGTGCCTCCGGATTTCATGGCTGGGAAGAAAACAGTGGGGGCGTTAGATCACTGACTGAGTATTATGAAACACACACTAGACACACAAACCAACATAAAGTGTCTTAGTCATTTGCAAAGCCATCAGCATATCAGTGTGTCTAGTAATCTACAAGACTCTAAACACCAATCTTTCAAAAGATATAGTGTTGTTATGATGGTGATGGAGAGCGCTGTCTAAACATGTTGGTACAAAACCTCTTGTTTTTAACGTGGTTGAGATCTGGTGACTGTGAAGACCATCACATATGATTCATTTTCATCATTTCACTCATCAACCATTCAGCGACCCCTCGTGCCCTGTGGACGGGGGCGTTGCCATCCTGGAAGAGACCACACCCATTACCATCGAAATGTTTCATTATAGGATGATGATGATGATGATGATGATGATGATGATGATGATGATGATCGCTCACAACAACTTTTGTATTGATCTGCAGTGACCCCTCCACTGTGGGGGTCAAGTATTCAGGCCGGCACTGTTCTCTTGGTGAACGCCACACATGCACTCACCCACTTGTCGAGAAATGGAGGAGGATCGCTCAACTGACCACATCCCCTCCATTTTTTACTGGTCTCTGTGGACCAGAGCACTTTGACCACTGAACCCTTAAATGTGCATTCATCTTTGTAATGAGAGGATAATCTACTGCAGCGCGGCTCTAATATCAATCTGTGTGCATTGATATTCTCAGTCACCTGAGGAAGAGCTGATCTACGAGGATCACAGTCATCAGAGGGGCTCTGTCAACCACAAGTTGACTGACGTCTTTAGAGCCAAATACAGATGTTGCTCTTAAAACGCTGGCATGTTGAGCAGCCTTTGTGATTGAGACTCCTTCAGTCTGTGCTGGAGTTATTTTCTTCTTTGCACAAAATCAGAACTGGGCCTGCTCCCTGTTTTCATACGGAGGATGGTGGGATGTTAATGGCTTAATTGTACCTCGAACTGCATCTGTGTGGAAGCATCTGCATTCGTGATGTTTCCCCCTCATTTATTCAGGTTTATTTCTTTAATTCGTCACCCATCTGTACATAAACATACAGTAAACACACACAAATGCACTGCATGGGCGTTTGCACAGCTGTTCCCTCATTTGCCAATTTGGAGAACGCAGCACTGCATGAATGTGTAATAGAGCCATCACATCTGCTGACCAATTTAACAGGCAGCGTACAATCAAAGTGCAACTGTGTCAGTTAGAGGAGTTTGGTGTGACTGAGAACAGAAACAGTGGCACGGAAAGCATCTGCTGACATCTAATTAATATCTGGATCTGGGTTTGATGGAAGGATGAACATGCTAATGAACATTTTTTTTCCAACAGATTGACTTTGACTTTGAGACAAAATATCATGAAAGTCCAAACTATTCAGCCGCAGATGATCAGTTTATTCAAGGACTTAATACACTTTGCTTCAGAGATAAAAAATCCTCTTGCATCAGTTTGAGCAATACTTTTTTTTTCCTGAATATCAAAAATCGTTTACCCCCGACTGTGCGTTCCCATCAGTGTTTGTATATATGTGCACATGCACCGTAACAGACCGGATTCTGACCAGATGTTTCTCTGTAAGCCTCTGTGGACTGCACACATCTTCAGCGAGGATTTGTGCACGTTACACACTTCACTCCCACAAACTGAACTCGTGTACCCGAGGAGAGGAGCCAGGGCACATGTCTCCGACTATCACTCACATCCACGGTGTCTCCCAGAGGCTGACGGAGACCCACTGTGAGCTCCCCGCCGTCCTGCGACTCAAACAAAGGGGCCATGAGGTCTGTCTAAATGCCTTGTGTTTCTGTCATAATGGACAGGATTTCGCGGGATTTGCCCATTTATTACAGCGCATTAACTTGAGCATATTACACAACACAGCGCTTCTGCCTAACCCCAATATCAACATAAGCCCCCTGTCGTGGACCCACTCATTGACTGGCTCGCTGGCTGAGTAGCTGGCCGCACTCTACCCCCCGCTCAGAGCTGTGTTTAGTGTTTATTGACTCTCTTGCCTTTTCTCTCAGCTCTCTCAGTCGGTTGCTCGGTTTTTCCTCCTTTCCTTTGTGTGTGTGTATGTCATCCTTTTTACTCATATTCTCTCTGTTATGCTCTGTCTGTCTCACTTAATCTTACTCACCGCTGGCAAGCCTCCCCATTTACCGTGACTCATTCTCAAAAGCTTTTGAATTTTACATACACTGTTGCACAAAGTACAATCTTCATAACCTCAGGTCAGTGCATTTTCTTTTTACGACACGGGATGGATACCGAGTCAAATCAAAGCCAAAGAATACACTCAAGAGTATTAGGCCTACGCATGTGCCAGATTCGCTGAAGCCAGGTCAAGTGCATAGTGCCCCCGGAGTAATCTTTAAACTTGGTATAGCTGTACATCAATCCTGAAACCTTTGTAGAGATTGCAAATGACTGAACTATGTTTTAATGCTGTGACCTTGAACCCTTAAGCCACGATCCTTGAGGAGCTGACCTCGATTCACTGCTCGATGCTGGCCATTTATAAAATTTAGTTTCTAATCAGAAACTACAAAAGGTAATCCCCTGTGGAAAACCCAGGCAAAGCTCGGCTGATTGTTTCCCGGGGTTGTATAAGCTCTGACATGCAACCAAACAGGGACAACAGTGAACTTCAACAAGACATTCTTCTCATCCGCCTAAAGGCCATCTGTCTAGGTATCTGTGAGGGACGGCATGTGTTTCTGCTCATCCAACCATCTCTATCTTTGCCCCGTTTCCTCCGAGCGCCTAGAAATGAATCGATGCCCCCGTCTTTGTCTCCACACCTTCGCGTTCACTCGTCTTTCAGGAAGCTCCAGGCCTCACCCCCCACTATCCGACACCCCCCCCCCCCACGCCGTGATGATGAATCCACCCTGCTCTCACCTACGACACCTCACGGGACTGAGTGTATGATTTATGAGTCCAGCTGAAAACTGACCAAAAGGCCACAGCCTGCCCCAACAGAGAGACAGACACAGAGGAGGGAGGGAGAGGGAGAGAGCGAGGAGGAGGTGGGCACTATCGCAGAGAAAATGCTGAACGGGGGAAACTTTCTAATGCTGCCTATGTTTCTGTAATTTCAGTGAGACAGATAAGTGGTAAGTGTGTGCACCAATTACGCGGCACAGAAGCTGTAATGCATGCTTGCAGGCACACGCATAAACACACGCTGCAGTGGGGTTTTCTTTTCTGCAGACAGACAGTGTTTTGGAATCGGTGTGTCTGGGCACAGATTGATGGTTTATATATTATAAACAGAGGGGGCAAAAAAAAAGATACACACAAACTCCTAACGTGCAAGCTGAGATGTGCAGCAGGAAGGATTGTGAGCCGCCTGCGAGGGATGGAGGGACAGTCACAGGGACACAGGCAGGGAAGTGGAATGTGTAATTTTCTTCTCCAATATTTTCACACATAGACAAGCTCCCTTTCTCAAAGATTTGACCAAGATGGGGTGAAAATAATGAGCAGATAAAAGCTCAAATGAAGCACGAGAAGATACTTGCACTGATTTCGTTGATGATCTAAAAGCAAAACGTCTCCAGATGAGAAGCAGTAATGGATTTTTTAGGAATGAAAGGAATGTGTAGATATTGAGAAGCAAATTCTTCTCAAATGTTCTTTCTCCTTATTTTGCCATTAGGGTTTATGTGAAAATGTTTAATAGCTTTAAGGAATGTGTCATCCTTCTCTTCTGTCTTTTAGGGGATTTGAACCTTTAAATGATATCGAAGTGAATCACAGCTTCCACAGGAACAAAACTTGCTGGTGTTGACACATTTTAACAAACACGGCAGCCCAGACACACACATTTCTCTCACACTGACACACCCACATTATTTCATCAAGCCCCAGAGGGAAACCAAAGAAAAAAAAAAAGGCCCACACATAAGCATAAATACAGATAAAAAACAGATGTGTGTGACTGTGGCCTCCTTCCCACGCACACTCACACTGCACACTGCACACTAATACAGAGACAAGTCACTCAGACAAGTCACACTCGGGTCTAACCAGTGTGGAGGCACTGCCTTTTCAATGCCGAAAGTAAATACTCTTTATTGCATTGACCCTGCAGAAGTTAGACCCACCCACACACTGTACTAATTAAATGAATGCATCTACGATATCATCTCTTATACTCGTTACACTGTCAGAAATGTGAATAAATGTGAAAAAAGGAAAGAAAATGTCATTGTTGGACGGCTGTTGCAACGTTAAGGATCAAATCTCCGTCACATCAATGCTGAACTACACACAGATCAATATGTCAAAGGTAACCAATAATCAATACAGCTACTGCACTTATACCACACACATCCTACCATCACTTACACTCCACACACACACCCTTCCTGACTCCCTGACTCACCCACACTGGTGATCCTCTGTGTGACAAGGTCCTTCAGCAGGGCGTCCAGCACGTGACTGTGTCTGCCGTACAGCTCGTAGCGGTTGATCCCGATGTGGAAACGCAGCCAGTTGGGGTACGATTCTGCCGTCACCTCTCCTGTCGGGGAGAACTCGTCCTCCTCTTGGTTCCCATCCTCATTGTGCCTGGAGAGGAGGAGAGGAGAGGAGATTTAACGAGAGGTTGTGGTGCAAGCAGATTCCCGTTGAGATTATTTTTAGTGTCTGTAATAGATGGGTACAGAGTATTTGTTGCCGTCTCCTAATATAGACTAACCCCATCAGACTAAGGGATGCTGGAGGAAGAACACTCCATCTTTATAACACATGGATCTGTTGTTAGTATTATGAATATGTGTTTAAAACGCAACCGCACTGACCACAAAATAATCCAAGTACATACTCAAGATTCCAGCAGGATGAGAACTTGTAAGTTGCGTGCACAAATGGATAAGACGGCATCACGAAAAGGAGAGATGGGTGAATGCAGCAGATGGATGAGTGGACATTAGACTGGAGGCAGAGAAGAGACAGAAACTGACAGGATGGATGGAAGGAACTGTCTGCTGACATCTATCTAGATAGATAGATAGATAGATAGATAGACAGATAGATAGATAGACAGACGTATATGAGTATATATAGATAGATGTATAGATAGATAAATAAATAGATGGATAGATAGATGTATAGATAGATAGATGGATAGATGTATAGATAGCTGTATAGATAGATAGATGTATAGATATCTGTATAGATAGATAGAGGTATAGATAGATAGATGTATAGATAGCTGTATAGATAGATAGACTTGTAACCCTTTAAGTTTACTTTATTTCTATAATCTTACCATCCTTGGTTCCCTGTTGCTCTTGGATAAAACCTGATGTCGGTGTTGACGTTAAACAAAGTGTCATCATCCGTGAGGGGAGGAAGGTCAACCTTGTATAAAGGATGCTCAAACAGAGTGGACAGTCTGGAGACACCGTGAGCATGCACGGTCCGACCCCCGCTCGCCTCCCCCATGAGCGGCTTGTGGTCCTCCGCCTTCCCCGCCGCCGACGGTCTCGTCCGCCTGACGGTGTCCGCTCCGTCGCCGGCGGCCGTGATCTTCTCCAGGGAGTGGGACGTGAGGTTGGAGCTCGGCTCGTTGCTGAAATCCTGCAGGATCCTCAGCGTGTGCTTGTTAGGCCAGCCCGCTTCGGCCGCCGACCGGGTGCGCTGCTGCTTCCCCCAGCCCTGCGACTCCCCGGCCGGGTGGTGTGCGCACTGGCAGCCGCCGCCGCCGTCCCCGCCGTCCGCTCCCGCCGCCCGCTTCTCCAGCTTCGGTAACAAGTCTATCATGATGTGCATGGTGCACGCCACCAGAAACACCATGAGTATCAACACTCTGAATTTACGAAACAGGATCATCTTTGTGTTTTGGGGGGTATTTTTCTGCACACTGAGCTTTTTACGCGCGGCGCACCTTACGGCACCGACGTTGATGTCCGGCGCTGTTATTCGATGACAACGCAGCGATGTTTGCTGGAGGATTTACTGCGATCATCGCGCACAGAACGCGTGTGAGCTCATGTTAAAAACTCCATGATGCCATCACTCTGTTGTCTTACAATAGTCCGGGTTTCCTCCCTGACAGGTGGACGCATCGGCGCATTGTGAGATCTGGACACTTCTTCACTGGCAGCGGCTCCGAAAGTGCTCCTCATTCATCCCGGTGTTGAATAGGATTCAGTGTCAGGAGGACGGACCACTACATAAATCGTTAGGAAAGATGGGGAGAGGGAGGGAGGGAGAGAGAGAGAGAAAGAGAGAGAGAGAGAGAGGGGTCCTGTTCTATTCTTCCTCAGAGCCGCTTCCTTGTGTTGCTGCCAGCACGAAGTGAGATGTCAAACGATGTCTTCTTTTGTGGAAAAAGTAACAAAAAAGGTCGATACAGGTCCGTAGAATCACAACCTCCCTGGGGGTGTTTTTTTTATAATAGTGATAATAAGAAGAAGAAAATGAAAATTCCTCGAAAATAGCAGGTGATCCGTGGCAGAGATGCTTGGATGCTGTCCCGGCTTCTCCTCCTCGGCTGTGCGGTGGTGGTGGTGGCAGGTGCACGGATTCCTGTTTGTTATGTGTCCTCTCCTCGCTGCCGCCTTGTCCTCAGTCCAAGTGCTCGTCCAGGGTGGGTGTGTTAAATATTGTGATCTCTGAGCCCAGCCTCGGTGCGTCATGAGGAAGAGATTGGCTGCGTGTGCACATGCAAGCAGCTCCACGGTGCCACGAGAGAGCAGAGCTGTGCACCGGGGGGGAAACCGGCGAGGCTGCAACACTCCTGATCGCAGCCAGGGGGCGTTGGCACAACCTGAAACTGCACATAATAATATATGAACGGAGGGACAGTGTGGATGTATAGACTACACACTGTGGGGCCATTCTTCAACGTGCACAATAAGCCACTCCAACTGATGTGGCCTGAGGAATCACTGACATCCATTGGTTTCTTTTTTCACGAGAGCTTCACAGTGTTGTAATAAACTTGATTTCTATAGCACCTTTCAAAACAGAGGTACAAGGTTTTACAAGTTATTTGAAGGCAAACACTGGGAAACAGCTAAAAGCGTAAGAAACAAGCCATGTGGAGATCAGACAGCACAGATTGTTACAGATGAGAAAAGAGTAAACCTTTGTTTTGAAATCCAACAAGACCACTGGCAATCAATCTATTCACATGATAAGCTGATATAGATTTATAAATGCACTTGCTCTTTTGTGACTTTTTCCCTAATGTGCCATATGTAATATATTGTACTTTTGATAAGTGGATGATTGACTTGCTGACAACCACGTGCACAGTTGTCCAGTCTGTGCTTGTTTTGCAGGGAGCAGCAATACAACATATATACACTCTATGTGAGGCCTGGGACATTAACATTACTGTCAAATAATTCAGTAATTAAAGTCAATGACAGAGTTGATGTAGGCGACCAGGAGGACACTGACCAGTGATGATGCTGAAACATACATCACACTCAATGTGAGCATGTGTGTGTGTCTTTAATTGTCAAAGTGAGCTCATGGCTCTTACTGTGCTGCTCCCTTAAACTTTATTTTAGCCGTTTACAAATGTCAAAACTTGATTAATTCAATCCAAAGGTTTCTAATTAGGTTATTTGTCGTCCAAACATTAATCATCTTTTACAGACATTTTCCAGTCAAAACACAAGTACCTGGCTTTCTCTGGGGCTATTTCTTCTATTTGCTGATAAAGTGTTGCACACCTTTCATTTAAACTGCGAGGGACAAAACACCTCACAGCAATTACTGCGGTCGGCACTTAAAGCTGGGCCGGATTTCTCGCCGACATCACAGGATTAAACGAATCACATTTTAAGTGGCATAGAGTTCATTCAAGCTGCCGACTGCAGGCCTTTTGACTCCCAGATGAAAATACGCAAATGCGCACTCTTTAACCGCGTTGTCACAAAGCAGACGGGAATAGATGGCGAGCGAGAGAAATGTTTTCAGCTCAGGGGAATTGCACAAAGCAATAAAATGAACAAATGATGCACATTCCATTGGTTTGTGTGATATACAAGGCTCAGCAAGTGGGCTTGATTGGAAGAGCTTCACTTGGCTTCTGCCCGGATTCCCAGAGGGACTGAGTTGGAGTTCATGCCACTGCCAGATTTGTGCATCTAAATTAAACAGGATCTTAAAGCTAACAAGCAAACAAATAGTTCTCCCAAAGGCAAGCCTGCTGTCTCGAATCATCGCCCGCTCCGAACAAAAACAAACTGGCACGCACAGACACGTTCGAATCCACTGATATTAAAAAAAGGTATTGCATAATTACATAATTTGCTTCAGTTCCTAAAGAGACAATAAAAGGTTAACCACATATGAGACATTTTATTATGGAAGCCGTCTGAGTCTGTAAGAGGTTTTGGCACATGGCAGCTGTTATTTGTAATTGTTAACTAAAAGAAACTCCTCAAACCGCAGATTCTACCAGTGAACTAAAATAATGTTTAAAAAAAGTAAGTACGTTTTTTATCACCAATTTTTTGCAAATTGCTACTGAAACTATGTAATTTATGCTCTCTGCAGCAAATCAAACAAGAGCACCTGTGGAAAGAGACATGATTCAGATCAGATGTCATTTTCATCTAAATTAATGTGGAATTATAATTTGAAGAAAGACAACAAAAAAGTAATATGCATCCATTTTGTCCAAAGTACCTGAAGAAAGCCGAAAAAATGACGTGTCTCCTTTGATTTGAATTCACGACGAGAAATGTTAACTCGAGAATTGGCCTTGAATTTTTTGGGGCATTTTATAAAACACAAGGAGAAAAATGAAAAAACACCATGTCGATCTTTTTACATCCAGTGTAAACAGCTTTTTTTCCCGATGCTTTGTTGCAGAAATCATGTCAAGTCATGAAGCTCAATAATGATGATTATATTCAATATGGAACAAATGACCATGTTAACAAGTCTCCAAAGGTAAACTAATGTAGCGAAAGTGAAAAATACATGTTGACGACAGAAATAATTCCCTATATGACAGATATAAGAATATACCTAAAAAAACACATAAAAACAAACAGTCCTGTGTGTTTATCATATAAAAATAATAAATGATTTAAAATAAAATGAGCAACAAATTGGTTTAGTTTTTTATGTAACCTAGTTTTCGGCGAATAATTTTATATTTTTTAATCTCATCTCTTAAAAAAATAATGATTTCCTAGTGCTTTAAGGTTATGTTGACCACAATTCTCGGTTTAAAATTGTTCCCAGGGTAATTTCTCTGCATCAATTTTTTGCGAGCGTCTGGAAACCTTTGACCGAAAGAAAGAACGGTGACGAATGATGAAGTAGTTCAGCTCATGGGGACCTTATAAGTCATTGTGCATTTCATAGCCGCACCAGTGTGCTGTATTAAAGAATGATTCACTTTGTGTTTAGAGCAAGATGGGAAGGGAGGAGAGAGATAAACAGATGAGCAAACACTAAGGATAAATAAAGCAACAAATATACTCTGGTCTGGTTTGGCCCATTGGGATCCGCTGACAAATATTTCAGTGTCTGTCTTTGTGTCTGATTGTTTGACCCGAGGGCTCGTCTGCTCCTCAGGTTAAAAACAGACGCTGCAAAGTTCAGCCTGAGCTTCCAGACCTCGCTAATGGCAAATTACAGTCTGCATGAATCAAGCTTATATAATCACTGAGCTGACGAAACTCATTTCTGAGTCTAATTAATACAAGAATTATTACATTACTGCTCCCCATACACAAACATACATATGTCTGTGTGTGTGTTTTTACCACAGTGTTTCATGAGCTCAATCACATCAAGCAATGGTTCGGCCCTTTTATGAGCCTGATGATTTGTTAGCAGCTCGTTTCAAACTGAGGGATAAATGGCTGCGTAAATGTCATAAGTATAGAAGTTAATTGGGGAATAATGTGACCGAGTAAAAGTAATAATAAAAAAAAAGATGTTTTGACAAATGGCTTGTCATGTAGCCGTGTCGGCGTGTTAAAAGAAAGGAGTGTGTGGCTGTGTGAGTCTGAACTAGTGACAGAGACGGAGAGAGAGAGAGAGAGAGAGAGAGAGAGAACGATCGTGAGGGAGGGTGGTGAGTAAAAGTTACTCACTTGACCGAGTACATGCTGAAACTGAACTTCTTTGGGGGCATGTGAGGGACAGAGAATCCATCATCGACTGTAGGTGTCTCTGTACTTTGAGCTGAAAAAAGTCCACCTACTAACTCAGTGAATTTGCTTTTGCTCAGACCCACACTTTCCTTTGTCCTTAAAACAACTTATTTTCCTTTGTGCTGCAAACTCAAATCACCCACAGTGTGGGTGTTTGGTACAACGATATAATATGTAACAATTTATTTATTAAAATGTCTAAAAACATCTAGACCTGCGTTATGTATATATATATATTGTTAACTTGTGTACTTAGATTATAAATGTTTCCATCAATGTTCAAACTCAGAGAAATCCACAGTTTTATTCAAGGTAATTGGATGTTTCATTTTAATTGCGTCATATCGCTTTACCAGTGGCTTTGATGTTTCTGCTGTAACGTTCGAGATAAATAACGTATGATGAAGGAAACATTCACGGCTAGCTAGTTAGCCAGTTGGCTGTTATTTCTTTCCACTGTTTGTATAGATCACTCGTAATGGATCACAATTATTAATTGTCGTTTGCTGCATGAATATGATTTGCACCCAGGTCACGTCTGGTAGACTTTCATTAATCTTGGTGGCGAAGACAACAACTCCCAAGATCCCACGCTGCTTCACGACATCATCACACTTAGTCTTTTGTTACTGTTTTGATTGAGAGACCCCTAGTGGCCGAACTTTAAACTCGCGACTTTAAATTAGACACGATTACAATGCTTTCTGTTTCAGTTACCGCCCACCAGTGTCAAATGGAATGTGCTGAACACCTGCTACAAGCTTTTTGATGTGTAAAAGGAATTTAATATAAAGCATCACTCTGGCACATGGACTGCATTAGTCTGTCATTGGGACCCTCTGCCAATCACAGCATGACACAGAATTAGAATAATGAGTCTGCTGGCGTCATGCACAGCAGTGCAGTGGTCCCGCTGTGTTGATCTCTTTATCTCAGAGACTCAAAGAGTAAAACTGAGCTCGGGGATTTTAAATTAGGGGATAGGGTCTGACCTTGGCACAGGAGGGATGGCTGTGTGCGCGTTGTGTGCGACCACATGTGTGTAGGACTTTTCCTAAAAGACACATGACAGCGTTATAGCAGCAACTGCGGCCCATCTATCATGACAGTTCTCTGGTGGTCCATCATCCACTGACAAAGTAGTTGACATCTTGTTGTCACCCAAGGTCCCACTTCGCACCACGATCAAAGGCCACATGATAGATGTCCGTCTTTTTCACTTTACTCCGAGGTAACTATCAATATTAGATGAGCTCAAGGATGATGGATCAGGATAATTGTGTCATTTTAGATGCAAATACATACATGATAATCCACATTTTGTTTCTCTTTTTCTATTAATTTGCCTATCCCCTTACAAACCTTTTACTGGCTGCACAAATGCAAACCTTTGTCCTCCTGCCATCCACCACGGACACCAGTACTTAATTAACCCTGTCCTGATGATGTAAAGTTGTTGAATTGGTGTTGCAGTTGTAGATTAGATATTGAGCAAAGAGAGAAACCGTGTAAGAGCAACTGCACAACAGTTCTGTCTGCAGACTGGCACCACACTGATTGTTAGAATCAAACATTCAGCACACCTCCCACGAATTTCAGAGATGACTGTTTCAGACAATCTGTTGATGGTGGAGTGTCGTGGCTCAACATCTTGAGCTCTCATTGTTGGGGCGTAATATCTGACTAATTACCAACGAAGGCATGGGCTCTTTTCCTGGAGTCGACCATGTGTCTGCTAATTGGTTAGAAAATGCAGCATTTGTTCTTTAATGTGGTGGGAAGGGAGAGGCCACTGTCAATCTATCTTGGGTCAGATTAAATCCTCTCTGTTTCCCTACTCTTACATGTCTTATCGTACGAGTGTGTAGGTGCAAACATGCATGTATGCGTAGTCGTGGTCCCGCACAACAAAGGGTTGGTGAGTCTAGCCAGAACAGACATCTTGTGCCCTTAACTGCGTGGTTTGTGTTTTCAATTTCCGTTTGACTTATTGGTCATTGAACTTAGCACAGGGACTTAAGTTTAATGACTTTGCAGTGGAGAGAACTGGAGAGAGAAATTTATTATCATTCCACCTCCAGCCTCCCCTTTTCACATATTGTTAACATGAAAATAACAGTTGCTGGAGATCAGATCCAGTGGCTCGGAAGGTTAAATTTAACACCTTGTCCGAAGGTATGACAGCACTGCCCTCGCAGTGGGAGAGGACAGGCCTGTGACCACTCACTGTAGCAGAGCAGAATCTTATATTTCAGCAAGGTTATTGGTAAGCTGGGCTGCAGTGGTAATATGCTGTCATATTAGCTCTCTGCATGTCAGACTGGGCTGTATCTCCTCCAGCAGGGCTGAAGCTGGATCACTGCTCAACCAAACAAAAGTAATGTGCGTGAGTGAATAATGATGATATTGTTAGTGAGGTGTCACTTCCAATAATGCATGTTTTGGATATTGCCTTCAGCTGGCCGTACAAAAGTCTCGGAGTCACAGCGCTGCCTTGGTTCTGGACGCCGTGGTAATGAAATCCAGCGCATTAAGTATAATGATGAATTGCTCCCAATTACAAATATACGCAAATCGATGCCAAATCAATTTCTGTGCAGGATACGGGTAATTACTGGACCAGTGCAGTATCCAGTGTGCACTTCCAAAGATTGTTGGCATGGTCTAATAATGGGCCAATGGGGTCCCATACATAAGTTGGCAGAGACAGGGGGGGGGGACGACTAGAATACTACACTTCCTTTTTTACTGTCGTCTCCAAACCTTCTCAGAAAGAACAAAATCCGAGAGACTGAAAGAAAAACAAAGAGCAAATGGTTGGGTTGGATGGGAGGGTCAACAAAACACTGAAGGAGACCAACAGTTAAACACGATCACATTCATTTCCTAACCTTCACTAAAGCTGTTATTATTCTAACCATGATGATGTAAGTCCCCGCCCTGCTCTGAGCACTGGTTTTAACCAAAACCTCAACCACAATGCTATCGCATCATAAAATGTATTTACGGTTTGACAACAGTTTATCAGATCAAAAAATACTTCAATTAAATTAGTCTGGTGGGCAGTTAAGTTGTTGGAATCCACAAACAAGAAAGCTGAGGGAAATCAAGACAACATCTATTCAACTCTAAAATTTGTACAAAGTACACGAGAGGCTGATGTTTTTTACTATTCTCAAAACCAGTAGTGGAGACAAAAGGTAAAATTGGTCCTGAAGCTGGTGCTAAAGGAATGCAGATCTAATTCCATGATATTATGAACATTACATTTCGATGTTCATTGTGTACGAGTGGAAACTTTGGCTTGGTGGTCTGAAAAAAAGGTTAGAGGGTAAAAAGAACAGCAAGAGTCATCCTCTGGAGACCATGAATCTTCACAAGAAAAATAAGTATCAAGTCTTTAACTGATAGCAGTTACTGAAACTAAAAAACTCGCTAGAGGCCGTAAATAACCAAACTTAACTGCACAGCAATCCAGACATTGGCTCATCTTATTCTAAAAGCAACAGGGGCACAGTGGTATACGGGGCAGCATGTTACACAAAGTATTTTTAAAATTCACTTGTTTTCAATGCACTGCCTCTTGTTGATGGCAGATAAGCGATCATGTTGATGGTTTTACCCACAGTGCGAGGTTAGCGTGACATGTTGACATGTTGTGGGTCATCCGAACGCCCAAGCTGGTGGGATGATGTGGCAATCCTCCGATTTTCAGTATTTACACATGCAGGGTATGTCTGCAACACGGCCGCCCTCTGGCCCTCGCTTCCTCTTTTTGGCTCCGGCTGATTTAACAGGCGTTTTGTTACACAAGAGTCTGGCATGGCTCTGGTCCTACCGCTGCGTCCCCTCATGGGCCACATCCTGTTACGGCTCTGCTCCCACTCGCTTATTGACACATCGGTCATTGCAGGGCGTTGGCCATGCTTCCAAACATCCAGCCATAAAAAGACATGGCAGACACACAGATATAAAGAAAACAGACATACACACACACACACACAGAGCGTAGCTTGTCTAGGGAACAACAGGCAGACATTTCTCTTTTCCGTTCTGTGCCTGTGTGTGTGTGTGTGTGTTTGTGTGTGTAACGGTGGCTCTCATGCTTGTGGGTTATGTTGTGTTTGGACATGACTTTTCATCCTGGAAGCCCATAATTAGACACCACCGGATGATTCCAAGGAAGGATGAGGTTAAAGAGTGGAGGCGAGTGGCCTGTTTGCTCGGTGGTTTTCATAAGCACAATGAGTGTTGAGGCTTAATTACAGGAGTAACACCCCCGCTGAACCTCGATGACACGTTTCCTGTGATTAGAGGAAATGATCGGTATTGATGGAAAGAGGAGAGGAAGACTCGTGTTTAATTGCATTAGAATAATTGCCTATTGACGGCTGAGGTAAGCCCTGTCCCTGATGATGAGGCTGCAGCGTGTCAGGTGTAAAAACCACAGGGTTCTAGAAGCTGTTTCACACGTGAATGGTGCAACGTATGTCTGACTTCTCGCCCGGTGAATTTTGAATTGTTTTCCATTTCTTCAGTGCATCCTCCTGGTTTCCCAACACCAACCAATTAGACTTGAGTCTGATCGATATATTTCCCGGTGACCTGTGGGTCACCTCGGGCTACTGTCGATAGGTGTTTGTGGTTTGCGATATCAGGGCTGGCTCTGCAGTTCCCTTTGCACCATCAGCCCATCGATCTTCCACCTTCCTCTCGAGAAATATAAACAAAACCTTATGCTAACTCCTACAATATATATATATTCTGCTGACTCTGCTTTTGCTCACAATATTTATCATCCCACGCCTAATCAGTTTTGCACTGACCACCTGAAGCACTACTCCTACCTCATAGTTAATACAAAATAACACCAACAGAGAATGGGATGAAAAACAATTAAAACACATATAATTCCTTGGGAGATTATATTACAGTGCACCAATAAATAACATTAGTGTTTTCTATTATTGTTTTCTCTACGTTATTTCAGGAGCTGTCAGACACAGCCACAGTTACAGATGTGTTTTTTCTATCTGTATCTGGTTTGTACCGTCAGCAGCTTCTTTCTCTCTGATCCTCCTACAGTGTTTGGGTCCTTGATTCTCGCTGGTTGCGTTTCAAGCGAACTCAGACAGCCTTGATCCTCGGCCAGGGACAGAGGCCACGGGGCAGGCAAGGCCGCACAAAGTTGCCCTGCTCCCAGGTCATTGTGGTCTGGAAGCCAACATGGGATCACTGAGTAAACAAGCGGTTTCTGTCCGAGGGTGGCTCAGGGCCGCCGATACAAGGGCGGTTGTTTGTAAGGGTATGTGTGTGTGTGTGCATGTGCCAACAAGCCTTAAAAGTTTGGATGGGCCCATGGCGCGCTGTCTCCTGGAGCTTGTCGAATGTCCCGACTTGGGCCAAATGTTTGTGTTATCTGTTGGGATGAAATATTCATTATTAGAGATATAGTCCTAAGGCCCGTATGTGCTGAGGGTGGAGGGGGGGGCTGTTTAAACCCATCTCATCAGCATCGTTCCTCAGCATCGCCACTGACAGGCATTAGTGTTCGGTCAGAAGAAATTACTGTATCAAACTGTCCTTCATGCATATTCATGCTTGTACAATGGCAGCAGACGAAATGAGCCCGGTATCAGCAAATTAACAAGCAATGCAAACAGACAGAATGATTTTGATATAATCAGATTAAATATGACACTGCCAACTTTAGGAATTATTGTGTGGGCGTCCTGAAACAAATCATTTCAGATTTTGTCAGACTGTGGGATAAAACGTGATGGAAACGTCTGTTGCTTTGACTTTAAAGGGACACTTCAAAATTACAGGAAGTAATGAGTCAAAGATTTGAGCTTCTCACAAACTGTTACATTCTGGAGTCGCCTCTCACACAGCTCAACACGGGTTTCCCTGCCTTGTTTAAGTCACTCCTGTTTCTTGAGTGGTTTTGAGTGATCTCTCTGTTTATGTAACTGAATGTTACATAAAGCTGTTGTACATTTCCTCACCATCTTGTGTCACTGGGATTGATATGACATTTCCTCTAAGTCATTTTGCAATGACTTGTATGCAAAGTTTGTTCGTATAAAGAAAATCCAAGATTAGCTTTTTGGGTGTGTTTGTATTATATTTTTTCTTCAATTATTCAAGCTAAAAATAAAGTAAAGATAAATTATTTGATTTAAAATGAACCCTACATCAATTTAATCCAAAGGGGTCATTATTCTGAGATTCATTTTGAGATTTGGCACACATAATCAAGCAAAGGGCTATTTTTAGCCATGATCAATGTCCCTCTTGACATTTCGTCTTCCATACGGTAAATAGCTGGGCCTGCTTGATGTTTGCTTTCCTCTCCCGGCCCAAATGTCCCCTGCCAG
This sequence comes from Hippoglossus hippoglossus, assembly GCF_009819705.1. Taxonomy (NCBI): domain Eukaryota; kingdom Metazoa; phylum Chordata; class Actinopteri; order Pleuronectiformes; family Pleuronectidae; genus Hippoglossus; species Hippoglossus hippoglossus. The sequence continues at coordinate 15,617,275 of NC_047158.1, forward strand.
CTTTCTGTCTGCCTTATTGCAGGTTTAGATTCGGCCAAAGATCTCATACAACCAACGCTGCATGTTAACAAAATGTAAAATCTCCCACCAAGCTAATCTATCCATCTGCCTTCACCAGCCCGCGGTGCTGTTGTGTCACTTCTAAATGCAAGAATTAGAATTTATTAGAAGAAATTATATATCTATAAAGATAACTGCCACATTTTAATTCACCAAGACATACACAGCTGATAAGTATTTATTTATTTTTAACTTGACCAGTCATAAATGAGCTACTTTTTGAACCATAGTACATAAATATGGCTATCGTCATGTATATTTTAAAACTTAAAAAAAAATAATTTAACTCAGGCACTTCATAGTACTTTCTGAGTATTTCCTTTTCTCTATCTGCAGCTCTGTTGTATCGTCTTTTATCTGTTTGTATGTGCACATACACTGTATGTGTTTTTACAGATATGGCTGGAATGACAAATAGACTTGAAACTCAGTTGAGTTTTCTCTCTCATTTTATTTTTTCATAAAAAAAACAACTTCTGGGTAATTGAACTCCAATCTCTCTTTTTTAAAACTTAAAATAAGGTTCTCTGCCTCACTGTGTCTCATGGTCACTCAAGTGCAAACACAATAATATCAAGGGATCGTGAGTCTAGATTTATTTTCCCATAAGTGTATCGTGTATAGCAGCCTTTTCTTTGTGTAACTGTAAAGGTCAGAATGTGATAGCAGCAGTAGCTAAGAGCCAGTGGTGCAGCAAACTATGTTATCACCCACTGCACCATATTGTTTTGACGTGATATATAGGGAACTCATAATGTGTATATTTAATATTTCATACATTACTGCGTATCATACATATTTCATGTACATTTACTGATGCAGTATAAAGCAGAGTATCTCAAATTATGCCACTTGCTGACAAAGTGGGAAATGCCCTGCACCCACAACCAGCCCTAAATGTCTTCACTCACCAGTACCAGGCTGTTCTCACTGGTCCCAGTCCCTACTGTGATAATATAGGTGAAGCAAGACAAACACAAAACCAGTGATTGGACACAAATAGACATCATTACGTGTATTCACTACTAAAGTGACAAAAATGCTATTAAAATTAAACTAGGGCATGTTTGAAAAGGTGGATGGCTGTTCAGGAAAGACAGAACCAAAATGAAAAAGAAACATGTCATGGGGCTTAAATGGTTCTTAAAGGGACGTGGACAGAAAGCAGGTGAAGTGGAGTGGGGGAGGGTGGGTGATGTTTTTAAATCCATCTGTAGTGACTAATGGATGAACAAATTTATAAATGCTTTTTGTCTCAGTAACAGTTATACGGTTAGGTCATGCTCCAGACCCTCGGGAGGAGGTGGACCACCAGGAGCCAAAACCCTGTCTCCCCCCCTGAAATGCCAGGAATCTGTACGTTTCCCTACTTTCACACAGGGAGGTTGTGCAGTTTGAAATTTAGATTGTGCCATGTTTCTTGATAGTTTGCTGTAGGAGGGAAACGTTTGCCATTGAGATGGTTTTACATCGATTTGGCTTAAATTCCATGCAGCCACGGGTTGTTTGTTATTGTGCTTTTGGGCCCATTTGCAAAAAGAAAGAAAATATCTACAAAAACAACTGAAGAGTTTTGGGCCACCTGGGGATTTAATATTTTATAATGAGAAAAGACTTTATTTTTTGTTTTTTTTCCCAGTAAAATTGAGCAGTTAATGAGTTGGCTGCTTTGAACCATTTGTTGCTGGGGATAGTGGGAAGTAAACAGATAAAACAGATAATTAATCTGAGGTTTGTATTTTAACTGAAATGATTCTGGGAGAGTGGTCCAGCAATTGACGTCATCTTAAATCTTTTTTAGCAACTGGGCGTGAATAAGGCTGAGGAGCTCCGACAGCCTAGGAGAAATATTATGCATAAATATTTTATGCTGCCAATGTGAAGTGGGATGGACCAATCTTATGCTCCTGCGTCCTAAATATTTTCAGACTGTGTAGAGTTGATTGGGCTCAGTTTAATAAATAATAGTACATCATCTGCATAAAAACTGTGGTTTTAATTAAAATGGAAAGTAAGGCTGTTGAGAACTTACTTCACTGGTTTCCTGATGAAGCGTGAAACTTGGTGATGTGACTGATGTTAAGTTTACAGTCTTCTCCAATGGATGAGCGATTCTCCAATACCACGATTGTACAGGCTACTGAATAGAAGGGTTTGTTTTTATCTTGTGAAAGTGATCTATTGAAGTGCCACCCTGTAGGTAGGAGGCTTAATGCATGTTTATGGTGTTCGGTGTTTATTGTCAGGGAAACAGTGGCGAGATTGCTGATCATGATTAAATGGATCCTGTTTTATGTTGGCTGACAGAGTTGGTCACAAAAGAAAGGATGATGGAGAGAGGATGGAGACAGGGAAAATAGGAATATTCCCTCAGTGATGGATTTCTCCAGCTATCGCCCAAGTCCATAATCATTATCAATAATCGAGTGCCAGTTGCTTGAGCTACCAGATGTACTCGAGCAGTCAATTTCGCGGTTAGTGACAGTATTAAATGATGGGTCATCGTTTTTGGGCCCCTAAATGTCCGCGAGTATGATGATGTCCTGTTGACAAATATCATGTTTTTATTTATTAAAATTGAAACAGCTCTTTTTTTTACCGTTGTGTGATGTTGAAAATATTTTATCGAATTTAAAATGTCAGCTGTTGTAGTTCTGTGTTTGTTGAGTCTGTTTTAAGTGTGGAAATATATCAGCCTTTAATTTTAATGAGATGATTGATGGTTTTGATCCTTTCAGGCTAAATGCTGATGCCTCTGGCACGGAACCGATCCACTGGGAGTGCAGTTGATAGACTGGACAATGAGTCAGGCTGTAAGAAAATGTCTTTGTATCTGCCCCGAGAATAGAAACGGAGACACAATCAGAAGAGAGTCACAAAACATTTTGAAAAGGAATGTTTTCCTGAACACACAAAGAAACCAATACAACAAACGATAGGAAAAAAAATAGTTTTTAAGTCTCTGTAAGTGTTTGGCCTCCACAGATTCATTTGTTCAGCTCTCAATGCACTGAAACTGTGCTGCCAGGCACATTAAAACATGTTTTTTTCTTTCTTTTTGAACGTGAAGTCTTCGATGAGTCTCATTAGCATTTATAGATTCATTGAGGAACTTGATTACAGCCTTTAAAGTCTGCAGATGGTCATTATGCTAATCCAAAAGCCTTCAGTGTGTACTTATATAAGCACGCCACACAATGAGTGGTGTTTCATGATAGGGGGGAGTAAAGTGTGAGTGAACCAAGTGCTCTTTAATCAGAAAACTCCCATGATTCCTCACTGAGGTGATCCTAACAACAGGCATCTGTGCCAGAGCCTGTGCACGTCAGGAGTTAATCATTAAGAGTAAGATCACAGAGGGAAAGGGGGCAGCTGATAAGTCAAGTGCTTCAGTCAAACTACTGAAACTAAATGATTTATGACTAACACATTGCCGCCGGCAAAAATTATATGATGATATGCTGCTCTAAAAAACAAATCTGTGCTTCTAACCCACAAGGTTCAAGCTTTACAAAAACAGCATAAACACAGTGTCTTAGGAAATGTAAGGTGATTTGTTTTGTGTGCGTTTGTTGTTTGCCGTTCTTTAGCCTGTGTCCTCCAAACAATTCCCGTCCTTTGGAGATCCCGTACGCTCATTTTGTCTTCGGTCTGTTACAGCAACCAAACACAGCCCTGCACCGCCAGCCACAGAACAAGGTCGAACACGCACCATGGACGTGTCTTCACCCCGGGCTAATTTCTTTAATTCTTAAACAAGATGTGCATGACAGAGAATAAATTTTCTGCGTAAACAAGTTACAGTTTGTTTCCTGGGGTTGTTTGGTTGGCTTTTTTTTTGTCAGAAGCTGCAGTTGATTAATAATGCTGTCCTACACCTTCTGTTGAGGGAATTAACAGAAAATGGTGAAAATGAGTGTGTGGGCGTATGAGAGGAGACTTGGTCATGTGTGCTTTGTGTGTGTGTGTGTGTGTGTGTGTGTGTGTGTGTGTGTGTGTGTGTGTGTGTGTGTGTGTGTGTGTGTGTGTGTGTGTGTGTGTGTGTGTGTGTGTGTTGGTGCAGACACTCACTGCATGTTTTCACACACATTTTTCCCAGTGCAAACACATGTGCCTTTGCATTGTGTCCTCTTGAATGTCATTGGTGTGCCACAGACCACATGTCCCTTCATGCTGCAGATAATGAGCGTATTAATATGTACATAGCCAGCCAGGTTAATGCCTGCCTGGCACTCCAATTTCACGGCCCTGTCTCAGGTTGAGGAAGCTTCCGCAGCTCCAATAGGCCGTGATTTCTCCCTATCAGATGAAGAAAGAAAAAAAATGTAGTTCTGAATTATTAAACAGATACATGACTGACAGGCTGGCTGATGAAAATGAAGGGGGAAGGAGACAGACAAGGAGGAAAGAACAAAAATTGGTATAGTGAAGTTGATTGATGCCAGATATAACTTTAGCTGAGGGGTTGATGCTAAAAAATACAGACACAAAATATGGCTACAAGGGCTATGGTGGAGTGGACAAAATTGCTGAAATTGCTCTTCACTGCTGAATTTTCTCCTTTTTCCAAACCCCAAAAGTTATTCCAGGCAATCCATCAGAGATGGAGACTTTCAATCTGACGCATGACGTCTATTTGACAGTTGAGCTCATCACTTTGGTTTCTCACACCGCTGCTTCTGGGAAGACAAACCGTGTCTTAAAGCAGATAGAGTCTAAAAGCCGTCCGTCAATTGAATACAGAATATTCCCAGGATGGTAAATATTTTGCAATGAGGTCAATTCAGTAAAAATCTGCTGATATTTGTCAGCCATTTGGCGTCAGACAACATTTTCTATCAAAAAGTCATTGCAAATGTCAGAGAGATAAAACAGCTCCCATCCCCAGACAGCGTGGTCAGACTGAATGGTGCAGTAGGAGGTGGGATTTTATGAATGTGTGTGTGTGTGTGTGTGTGTGTGTGTGTGTCACCCTGTCTGCCTCTGTCTTGACTTTACTACATGTCTGTATACTTTCTGAAGCCGAGACCCAGACGTACTTTGTAATTTTTATGATCAGTTTTAAATCATGTCAAGACAACCATCATTTTAACCACATCGTCAGTGAAAGATGCACATAAAAAAAAAACAAGAATCTCTGAATGCTCTAAAACACAAAGACAACTCATTCACTGCCTCTGCAACAATATCCAACTTAATTAGTTTCTCATTAGACATCAACACTGGGATGACAAAGTTTACTTCTCACGCAGGTTTGTTTGATGTGTTTTTGTCGAGGTGCGAAAACTCTTCTGATTTCCTTGCATCACTCTTTTTTTTTATTGTGCACCCCTGTATCAAGTTTTCACACCTCAGGGCTACTGTGGAAAAACTTTGAATGAACACATAATGAAAGCAAAAGATATTTTTCATTAAATGTTTCTGCTGCAAACAAACAATAATGATTCAGAGCGAAGGTTTGAAGTGTTGGAGCAATGTCAACTAAAGCAAACAATATGGAATTTAAATGAAATGTCACACCTTTGAAAAATAATCCTCTCTAGGAAAGAGTGTTATAATGAAATGGTTTTATTTCCCAGCTCAGGTTCAGAGATTCTTACTTTTGAAACAAATTTGTTTCTTTGCCTCAAATAGAGACGATCAGATGTTGCATTGAAACCAAATTAATCAGCTTCAAAATATGTGTTTTCATTCACTTATTGTAAACATATGTTGATCAACTTAAAATCCAGAATTTTCATTTTTAGTTAATCTAAACTGAGATGAGTTAAGAGAGTAGGTGAGATTTCCCAGCATGCATTGTTTGTGAGTGACCCCTCTTTTTGTAGTTTAATGAAATATAATAGCAAGTGTGAGTATGGACGTATGTGAATTGAGACACAGCAGATGTCTCTCATCTGTGAGTGTATCCTCGCCCACTGACTGGAGTTGACGTGATTGGCTGAATAGCAGAACATGTGGTGATATACGACACATACGATTGGGCTGCTGTAAAGGCTAGTTTATAGGTGCAGGTCTGGGTCCGGATCTGGGATCTGCGTGTTAGTGATCTAGAGAGTGTCTTAAAAGAGGATGGCGGAGTTGTGCCATTTTGAAAACATTTTGCTGCTCACACATTGGAGTTTGGAGTACGAGGTGCTGCTGTTTCTAAATATTTACAGACATCATTTTTTATCCAAAACACTTTCAGCCTGTGAGTCAGAACCCCTGATGTGTTTTCTCCGGGGCAACGCTCCAGCTTTACCTCCTGACCAGGGAACACAAACAAGGCCTCGGCTGGAACGTAAGCGGTGATGTCAACACTTTCCATAACTACAGAGAAGTTCATAGCAACGTGTTGCAAAAAGCAGCTGCTGAACAGCAAACTGTTTATAGGACAAAAAAGGTTTTTTTTGTACAAAGCACATAACGAGACGTGAGCAGCTTCTTGCATGTGTTAGTCATCAGGGAGCAGATGAATGACCAGTGGGACAGAGAGGACAGATATGAAAATAACAATAAAGGGGCACATAAGCCAAATGAATAATAAAGATGCAGATTGTGTTGGCGAAAAGAAAACTGTGACAAATAGCATTCAGCCCTCAGTATTGCAAATCTGCAGCAACAGAATGTGTGAGGCTGTGTCCAGCATTTCAATGCCCTCTGAAGGACAGCGTGGAATTGGCTTTTTGAAACCACACATGGGGATTTGCACTCGTCCGCATCATGTTATATGCATCTACTTGACTCTCGTTTATCAGTATTTGCAGTGTAATTTCACAGTGAACATCCACATTTTATTCATCACATTCAGTAAAGGAAAACTGTTTGAACAGTAATAATGTTTTTTTGTTTTTATTCTGCTCGGGTGCTATTACATCTTTTATTAGGTTGCATGTGATCATAGTTGCAGTGTCTCCTAACCAACAGGCTCATTGGGTAACATGTATTTGCTCCACACAGAATATGAACTCGTGCATATAATAGCTCGCAACATTCCTACTATAACAACACATCCAGTTTGTGAGCAGTGAAAAGAAACAAGCCACTAAAACACTCTCTTCGGTCACAGCTGCTTCACACTGGGTAAATAAATTGTTATTCATAAAGTCCCAAAGTTACTTAAGAGCCCAGATGATGTCATCCGTGAAGATAGTTGCTTCGAGCTATAACGGAGGAGGTGGCTGCACTGTTAATGAAGAACCCTGTATTAATAAGTAGTTGCGTTATCCAGCCTCTCTGCCTGTGAACATCTAAAAAAAGTTGCAACAACAAAGGCGACCAGAACAACGTCCATCACTGACAGAGAAACTCATTTATTGATATTAATTTCTAGCAAGTTTGTTTGAAAAGTATTTACTGAGGTATGAATATAGAATCTAAATATAATGTATATCCCCATTTGCAAGTGTGCACTCAGATTTGTACGTATTACATTTATACTGTGTACTTGTGTATCCCGATTTTTTAAACTTGAAAGTAACTATAAGTAGGTCAAACACTGTAATTAGGTTGTAGGTTGTACTTATTTGTGTTGCGTATCCTCAACACGGCTCCTTCAATCACAGTCACCGCCGGCCGAGGGCTCCGAGCAGCTTTGGTCTCTCCGTGCTGTCCAGTTAATGTATGTTTCCCCAAAGAGGATCAATCGAGTGGACTCATCTTGCCAAAAACAACACTGCAACTATACAGTATTACTGGGCACAGCCAAGATCAAAACGAATCGGCGCCTTGGGTATACATTTACATCTCTCAGAGCACATTTGCACATCTGAGTGTGCAATTTGCAAATCTTATTTTGTTTTCTCACGTCGCGGATCGTTTTTTTGTAAAAGGTCAGATTAAATCCCCAATTTATTTCCATATTATGGAACAGATTTACACATCAGTAAATAGATAATATTATACACCGATCAGCCACAACATTAAAATAGTTTTGTATGTAGTGGAAGTTGGGTGTATATCCTTGGCCCGCTTTGAGTAATTTCATTCTTAACAACCAGTAAATGTGATTTAAAACTTATCTTGTAGTTTCATTTAGTCAAAGTGATAAAATAAAGCGATAAGACACCACATTAAAACGTGATACCTGCTTTAATGTCGTGTTTGATCGGTGTCTAATCAAAGCAGTGGACGGGACGGCAGGACGTCTGATATCAACAGTTAAAATCATGTGGTGCTTTCTTTTTTAATAAGAAGTCTGTATCAACAAAGTGAACACAATTAGTTTAATCTCAGTATCAGTGGTAAAAATGCACAGGATTTTGCCATCAACCTGCTCTGGCAATCAAAGAGAAAAATCCAAATAATAATATCGTCTGTCCGTGTGCCTCTCCACATCTCAAAGCAGCGACGTGCGCTGCCTCTAGCGCTGACCTTTCACGAACCTCCTCCCCAGCACATGTATTATTTTATACTTCAAAGTAAGCAGTTAAATTATTCCAATTAGGCCCACAGCACTGTTCTGGTCTCTCCAATCTGCTGATGAAAGACCTTGCCAAGCCTATCATCCCGCCTCGAAAAACTCATTGCACTTGTACATATTCATTGGACTGTTTAAGTCTGGGCGTCTTTGCAGAGCCATGCACAAAATTTAGAGGATTATCCATTGTTGGGTTTATTGTTCTGGAAAGAGTGGGGGTACTAAGAGAGGGACTGTCCGTGGTCAGTGTTTTTCCACATGCTCGTAAAAAGCAAAGGTGGAGTTGAGACAAAGCTCTGTGATGCACACGCAGAGTAGAGATGTGGCATCTGTTGCTCTGAAATGAAAAAAAACTCACCGGTGACTGATGGCTTTTGGATCACTGTAGGATTTATATTCATGGCACCAAGCAGCCTGGCAAAGACGATGGCCAGATGGAAACGTATTGGAAGCATTTTACCCCTCATGGATTTTTAGACTTCTGTATTGATTTTGTATGCATTGCACCGAGGCTGACTGAAATAAACAGCGTGCTGTCCATTCCGGCAGAGTTGGTTTCTGCATCTCTTACATTTATAAACACATCTGTAATCTGTGTCATTGTCGAAGTCTTTTGAACGCGGTGTAGTGAGTGAGTAAAACAGCTTTTCCGCGTTCACATGCTTCGTGCATACACCTCAGACTGTAATAAATGTGGCTGCTTCCATCTGAATGCTTTTTGAACTTCTGTGTCAGCAGAGCTTCATGGAGCATCATCAATAATATATGCGATTCTGTGGAGAAGGCAACTTCTGTTATCAATCGATGATGCATTTTTCTGGTGTAGCTATAAGTACAGACACACACGCAGCATGTTAAAGATGACTAAATTAGGTGCATGTGCATTACTGTGCGTTTCTTTTTTTATGACTTTGCAAAGTAAATGTTTTCAGTTGTTCTTTTAAGACGTCCCACTGCAGAGAGGTCGGCCACTTGGGAGCATCTTTATTCTCTTGTTTTTCTCAAGCAAAAATACCTACTAGATATTCTGAGCATATATTCAAGATAATTAAAGTTGGATGCAGTTTTTCACTGTAGACTTTAAAACAGGGATAGGGAAAATCTTTCCTATTAAGAGTCATTCCAATCTTAACAACATACTTTGACCTCATACTTAATTATTTAACATATATTATACAGTCGCTATCTAAACCATTGCATTTCCTCCTTTTTTTGTTGGGCTTTAGTGTCTTTTTTAGTCCTTTTGGGAACCGAGACTGTCTCAATAAAAGTTTATTACGATCCATTAAATAGTTTAAATAATTTAGTCTAAACCAAAGAGGTGGAATATCTCAATCAAAACACTGTGTCACTACAAAAACACAGAGTGGAGCCACCACCTCTTTTGAACAACCTTAACCAAAATGGAAAACTCTGAGCCTTCCAGAGACAAATGTGTTCACGGATTCCCGATATTTTTTTCTTCAAATGCATTAAAGATATAAGGATAAGGTGTGTGACGCCTGATGTCACCATGTTTAGGTACAATGCTTTTATAGAGAATGTCACTTTCGAAAGTATCTCATCTTAAACGCTTTAATTCATGTAATTTCGCCGTCCGTTCTCTCCTCTAAAGGCGTTAAATGTTGGCTGTTGAGTGGGTACACCAGCACTTAGGGTGCCCTGCTGTCTCACCTCTGTGGAGAAGATGGCGCTGTGACATTTAGGCCTCCGTATTCTGCAGGGCCCAGCTGTGCCAGGGACAGTCACTGAGTGTGCTGGTGAAAATGCCAGCGATCAGTCAGGGGGAGTGTCACAATCTCACCACTCTATTCCAATTGTATGGCGGTGACTTCGTGAGCCCTTAACAAAAAACAAAAGTCTGGTTCCTGATTTTATAAGCTTGCCTTCACTCAGACTAAAATACTTTGTTACGCATGACTTATTCCTCAAATATGATGTGGAAATAATAATAAGTGTAATGGAGTTTAGAGTATTGCATCTGTTCTTCCATGCAACCTACACAGGAAATAAAGGAAACCATGACTTGCCTGTGGCCTAGAAGACCTGTTTTCATCTACCACTCCTTTACCAGTGGCCAAAGTCCAAGAACAGTCACAGTGGTTTCTGAGCAACCGAGTTTGCCCAAAACCATAGAGGGGAAATCCACGCTAACCACACACACACACACACACCCACTCGTCTGAATTCCACAGCGTGACCTCAAACACTCATCAACGCAGACGGGTGACTACACGTCACATGGGCCGAGACAAACAGCACCAGCCTGCCACCCACACAACCCCACGATAGTCAAGGCTCTCATTAGGGCCCGTAAAAGTCTAAACATAAACACACTTGTGCCTGAGGTATGTCCATGCACATGCATGCACACAGACAGACAGACAGAGATTCACATGCACAAGAACATACAAATTCCAAATAAAACACATTGCACCTCCAGAAGAATGCTTACTCTATTTTAAGGGTTGAAATGCTCCGATTGCATATTCAGAATGCAGCAACATGTCGGCATCACAAATAACAGGAATCAAGAAGATTCTCTCTCACACCGCTTTTCACCCACAGCAGCACCATAACATTTTAGTCACTACTTTCTGGCAAAAACTAAAAGTCCTGGTTTTTGGTCTCTGCACCCACAGGGAACACGGCGGAGCTCAAAGTTCACTGAGTCCATGATCCAGTCTCTCATACCAGCTGCAGCCCTGACCCTGTCTAAAACTGAACAAACTGTTTCCCAACACTTGATGGGTTGAATCTAATAGTTTGAACTTAATTGCTTTTTTACATGCAACAAGCAACAACTATTTTTGAATGAGTCACAAACGGCGTTTTATTAGTATGATTGAGTTGCTGTTCATCTGTTGCTTCTCTGTGACTGAGCCAAACCTGCGTTGTCTCCTCTCGCATCCCTTGGCTTCGCCCCCTTCACACGCCTTTTGTTTTCCACCCTATTGAAAACACTAATGCTTTTATCACAGCTCAAGTGTGTTGCTCTCTTCGACAGAGCCTCTTCACGGCAGACCCCCCCCACCCCCACCCCCAACTCCACCCTGCCCTGGTTTCGGAGCAGAGCTTTCCCCTGTGCCTTTTTGACTGCGAGTAATTTGCACACGCTTGTAGTGAATGATGAGAGAAATCTTGTGGGCTGATGCAGACAGGGGCTAATGCGTATTTATTTCATTTAGTGGCGCTGCTTGGAAAAAAAAAGCCACCAGAGCACGTACCCATGGTAATGGCTTGACAAATCAGATCTGTCAGACTATCCACACTTGCCACTTCTCCTTCCCCTGCAGGTAAAGAGAGCTAACTCACCAGAGTAGGTAGAGAACAGAGGAGGCGGTGTACCGCAGTACAAGCAGAGGATAGTATTGGACATTTGTTATACTCACACAAACCTATTCAGAAGCAAGTATATTGTGTATACGTGCATTGAGGTGAGAGGAAAAGTGGGTTCGACGATGTTGATCAGATGTAAGAATGGCACTTAAAACTACCACTATTTATGACTTATATTTTACTAATACATGTATCTACATTCTGATAAAAACAGAACTGCTAAAATACAAAATTCATCAGTGCTCTCTGATCTGAGACTTTCAGAATGAAGTTGTAATATAAAAAAAAGAAAGTCATAATTTTAAGAAAGCATGACCTTTGAAAGAGCAGTATAAGAAGGATGGGGCTCCTGTGGAGGTGCTATATCTGGCAACCTCAGCCTCTCCTTTGTGGCTTCAGCTCAACATGGCGGCTCCTACAACTGAGAGGCATCCATATTCCAACGGAGCACTGCAGACGTTAAAACAACACGTCTGAGGCAAAGGAAGTTGTGGGAACTGTCGCTTTCGGAGAGTCACATAGTGCAAAGCCATGATGTTAAAACTGACAGTTGCAGTAGACAGAAAAGAAAATATGGACGGCAGATATAGATACAGGCTGATGAGAACTGTGGTGAAAATGGCTGAAATAAAGCAAAAAAAGCTGAAGCATCCGACGTTCTGCCTACAGCGAACTGAGTGTTTTGTCAGATCTGAACCTGACGTCTTTGCAGATGCAGACAAAGACTTCCTTTTTTCGTCTTTTACAAATTGTCCTGAACATTGACATTTTTAAAGCTGAAGTGAAACAAGTTTTTCGAAACAACCTTTTCGATATATATTCTGACACATAATCAAAATATAATCATGTCATCAATTCTATTACATAAAAGATAAAAGAAGTAAAATGATATCAGTGCTGTTGTGAATTATATATTTGTGGGAATTATCCGGTCAATTAAACAAAAACCATCAGAGAAAAAGTGATCACAGTACAATTGTCTTTATATTCAGTCGGCCACCTGCGAATACTGTTAAATATCTTTACTTTTATTTAGCTACAGCTGTAAGGATTAACTGGTTTCAATCCATTTCCATGCCAGATGTTCTTTATTATATATGTAACCAAAGTATTAATGAATTTTTGACTAGTATAGGATAGTTTGAATATAAACAGACCTATATAATATAAATCGACCTCCTTATGCAATTTTTCCCCCTTTTTTCCGATCTTTTATTGGCCAGACAATTACTTCAATAACCAGTAAATTAATTGATAATAAAACTAACTGTTCATTGAGGCCCTACATTCAACAAATTGAAAGAGACGAGAGCAAGGATCCATAACACGTTCATGTAGGCCGGTGTTTCTCCTGCTGTGCAATATGTGACAAAGGCGACTGGCGTGGAAGAGTTTTACTGGGAGCTGGTATAACTGACAGAGCATGGAATCAATAAGTGAGAGCCATGTCACTTCATATTTTGTTTATTTTGCTCTGGCCAATTTGTAATTTGTGTTTCAGTGTATGAGCATAAAAACGATTTGGATCTGCAGTGAAGTGTGCGAAACCCAACTGTTGCTGGTGGATGAAAATGTCACCCATAATAAACATCTTCATCTCCATATAATACGTTTTTTTTTGTCCTGGGCATGTAATGTATAACAATGCAGCTGTGGTTATACACGGGCTGTATTTGAAACCATCAGATTTAAACACATCACGTGAGATGATTCATGCTCAATATGACACATGATTAAGAGTGAGTTGGGGGTGTTAAAATATATTCATAAGAACAAATTCTTCTTCTTCTTCTTCTTCTTCTTCTTCTTCTTCTTCTTCTTCTTCTTCTTCTTCTTCTTCTTCATTCACATGGTTGCAAGAAATATCGCGGCAATGGAGTTACCCTGGCAACCTAACACTTGAATCTATATAATAATTCCGGAAATCTCTGTCTTATCTGTCTGTGGTTTCCATATTTCGAGAATCATGCATCTTATCGCTTTCATACTTAGCATGTTTATTGCAAATGACCTAAGTACACACAATCTTTTCAATAGTGATAAGCTTTGAATAAACAGGCAATATAAGTGATGCTGAGGACAACGACAGCTGTTCAGGAAGGAGGTCTGAGTCAAGCTTCAACGAAATTTGAACGAACAGGTGAACAGGCTCTTTGTGCCGCGGCGGTGACGCAGCTTCTAGGTTCTGTGGACGGGTCTTTACAGCCCAGTTACTGCAGGTCACTTTTACAGTTTCAGAAAGAAAGCGGCAATCAGCCTCACCAACCCAGACCAGACAGGCACAGCACCAGTTTACTGTAAATCCCATAAGAAAGGATGATTCCACGCACTGAGCAGAAAGTGATGATCATGGGAAGATAAGATAAGATAAGATAAGATAAGATAAGATAAGATAAGATAAGATTATATAAGATTATATAAGATAAGATAAGGAGAAGGTGTGGAGCGACACAAAAAACCCACAAAATACATTGTTTTACAGCTCCTGAAAATAAGTAAGTTACTGCTGCTTTTGTGTCCAACAGCCTCCAGCCTCAAGTCGTTTCCTTCAACGTCAGCAGTCATCAAAAACATGTAGTAGAAGACACAAGCAGCACGAGTGGACCAATCGCAGTTCTTGTGGGGGATCATGTGACATCGCTGCAGCCCTGTTGTGTACATACCGATGCACTTCAACTCCAGCAGAGCCTTCGGCAGAGCTGCAGGGAACCTGGTGAAGCCTCTGCAACACTGTAATGTCACAATACGAATCCAGCTTTAACTGAGAAACAACACAGACTGAAAAATAACCACTGAGGGTGTGAAGGTCTCTCCTGGTCCGACGTGAACCACAGATGCGATGCAACGTTTCCAAGTTCTTGTGAAGGAGATTTTTTTGTGCATGATGATTGAGCTGGTACGAGATGAGGACACGGTATATCGGTGTGGATGTGGCACCTCAGTGGAAAGAACATAAAAAGACCAGCATGTGAATGTGACTGTGGATGATTGTGCCTGTGAATCATCAGAGCAGTCGTGCCGTTGTAAGCTTCCACAGTGACTGTCCTTTTTCCATCAGGTTTACTTTTCTTTCTCTTCCCGCTCTGTATTCTCGTCCGCCTTCATGAAGCACGGAGGTAATTGATTTCATTTGTGCTACACAAGCTAATATTCAATCACCGCAAGCCCCTGACCTTTGGAGTGTGAAACACTTAGCTGTGCTAATTCTGTCACCATCCGAGCAGCTTTGTATACAGAGGCCTGCTACTCCTCTGCCACCAGGCAATAATGGGTTATCTGCCTAGCTTGCTAAATGAGGTGTAAAATGAAATGGCACATGGTTTGTTTTCCATATTTTTGAGTAACAGGCAGCTGTGTTTGCTTAATGAATCTCAGTTTGTCTGGTCAGTGTCATAACTGCCTGGAAGGCTGAGGGAGCGGATGTTGGCTCCAAATGTTAAGTGCTTGACTAAATTAATATTTCAGTGCTTTGAGGTAAAAAGTAATATTGATTCAGGGTTTTAATAAATAAGTGTTAATACATTTTATTCTAATGTGTAACAATTCTTCATTACAAATGTCTAAAGATGATTAGACCTATGTTATATATTTTGTTGGCTAGATAGATTATTTCTTACAACTCAAAGGTCATTTGTCTTAGCAGTGGAGACGTTATAATACATTATTTTTGCAGAATTTAAAACTTCTTGTTGCCCCTGACAATTACAGCAAACTTCACGGATAAGTGTGGGAAGCATGAGGAGTAAGATTGCTGTTATTGTCAAGACATAACTCGACAAGGTCCAATTGCAGTTGCCGATGTATTTGTGATTTGTTTAACACTTGTGCCAGATGGGGAAAGACTGGGGTCATTGCCCGGAAGATGTGATTCTTTTCTTTACATGTCAGATGCTTTGTGGCAGAAAAATGAGAATCACACGCTGTGCATCCTGATTTGAGATTTTCTGGGCACAAGGAAAAGGTTACAGAATTGTCAATGTCGGCCACTGACATGCTGGAAAGAAACGCTTTGAAAAACATAAGCATGGTCTTACAAGAGATGGTGAGTCTCAATTTGCCGGCTGCAATAGAGATTTTATTTTCCTTCCTCCTGGAATGAGAAGAAATTGAAAATTAGATATTTTTTTGTTTTTAATTATGCAGTGTTAAAACTTATTGTGTTAACTCTAGTCATGAATGATGCATTGCCTGAGTTTCACTGTTGGGCTGTGGTAGTTGTAGAGGAATCAACAACAACCTCTCTTATTTTGTTGTGAGCTTTGAGAAAATCATCACATCCTTCATATACCAGAGCCAGAGTTTTAACCAAATCCCGAAAGCTTGATCGTATCTCCTCTGTTTTGTCACCATGACATTCTCCACGGGAACACATCACAATCAGATTCTAGGAAACGTGTCACAGTAATATCTCAAACACACATCAGCAAGAAACACAACACAATTTAAAGGAAATGACACAACACAATCAAATCCTTGAGGGGAAAAACATTACAATCACATTTTAAAAACGAACGCTACAAAAACACATTCTAAAATAAACACACCATACTCTCAAAGGGAAGCTATTATATATAATCACCTTGCAAAGGGGAACATATTATAAGCGATGTCAGGGGAATTGCCTCCTTGACCAATTGCGACCAAAGCACCACCAGCAGGTGGATCCTTCACTGGCCAACGTCTGTCCCAGGATGCATTGCGAGCTGGTGACAAAAAACCACAACATATGAAAGGTGTCGTCAACTTAACCACATCTGCCTGACACCAGACTGCCTAATTTTGGTTCAGTCATTGCAGCCTACGTGGCAAACGCCCACGGACCAGAGCTCTCATGGGCCACGTAGACTGAGTCCTCCCAAGGATGCGTCCCCTTAATTGGAACACAGCTTTGGGCACATTTTAAAAAGAATGCATGAAAATCATATTCCCCAAACGCACACATCCCATGTATACAAGGAGATGCTGCATTGGCTGCTGTATGTTAGTGTGTTGCCACCAAATTGGACATTTACAAACACAAGTAAACAGTGGAGCTGTGGTTTATTTGGATGAAAAGCTCTAAAACATTTATATTTCTCAACAGGTTTCATTTTTATACTCAAAACTCAAAAGTTTGTTTAATAAAACTACTTTTCTGTATAGTGAGGCCATAATCACTGCTCGACTTTCAAGAGGAGTCTGTATTGTATTATCAGGAAATTGTCAAAACGAGTGAGTAAAATAAACAAACCAAAATACTGAGATACTGTGGCAGCAGTTTGTGTTTTGTATTTTATAACAGATATACTCCGAGACAGGTGATTACTGACGGAGACAATTTGCCTATAAAATAAGATACAGCTTTCCAGATCCTCGGAGGGGAAATTCAGGTGTCACAGCAGTTTGTAATATTCACATGACATGGTACAAAATAGTAGGATAATAGCAGGAAGGAATGAGTTAATCATACAAAAGTGTCCCTCAGCTTTTTTTCCTCGAACCTTCAGACAAACCGCCTTGTTTTGTTTTCAGTCAGACAACAGAGAGTTCATCTGAAGACAAACTGTACTTTGGAGAAGTGCTGTCCAACCTTGAGGAGTGATTCAACGTCTCAAGTAATTCTCGGTTAAAGCTGACACATGGGCATTGTTGATCCAAGGAAAAACAATTGTCATCAGCGATTTTTCATCTAAATGCAAAGCAGCAGTCGAGGAGTGTTGATCTTGAGTCTGTATCTACAATTTTTTGCCTAGATTTAAGTGTGGAGTTCTACAAATTGCTGCAATTCTTACTTGTTTACTATAAAATCACAAACTCTGCCGACAAACAAACGCAATCATGCAGTTACTAAAATTCCTATTATGGTTAATAAGGTTAATTTGCGATGTGTCCGGCCCCGCTAGGTCATCAGGAGGAAGCAAATCTATTCTCCACTGAGAAACATTTGCCAATTTCCAGGTAGTTCAAATTTGTTTTCATTAGCTGTTGTTTTCATTAAATATCAGATGCTAAGATGTATTTTTGAAGTATTTGAAATAGTACGTTTGTCTCTGAATGTAAGTGAATCACTTGTCAATAAATCAGGTTAAATTTTGATTGTATTTTGGAGTAAATGCAATCAAAGCTACCTATAAAGAATTTGTCACTGTGGCAACCCACTCAATCACTTTGACAGTGTTCTCCATTCCTGTCCAACCAAAGTGTTTATTGACACTGACGGCTCAAAAAACAAGTGTCAAGTCTTCTGTCAAAGGGATGAAAAATAAGACAGCTGCTCTCACCCACTGTCTCTGGATTCTTAAGCAGTCAGGGCCACACGCTTCTGCACTTACAGTATGTTCTCCTCCTTTGTTCTCAGTGAGGATCCACAGTCCAGTCTCACTTTTTCTGCTTCAGTCAGGAGGGACATGTCAGATATTTTTTAGGTCTGTGTTGTTGTCGTTGCTGGCTTCTTTGCATGGTGATGGAGAACAATGAGAGCCATCTTCAAGCTATTAGCCAAGTGTCTTTGTTAGAATTTTTTAGACTGAGCAAACACAACTATTTAGTCGGACTAATTTGTTCTACATAAACTAAGAATAAGTAAATTCACTTTAAATTTTTAAGTTGGAATAACTTGACAAAACGAAGTAAATATAACTATGTAGACATAAAATAAACAACTTAAGACTGATAGCTGTTTACTAGATTTATTTTAAGTAAGTACTGCCAACTTGTCAAATTTGAAAGAGTATATACCATGCAACCTAGAATTACCTTATTTTTGTCCAACTACCTAGGAAGTGGTTGCCCTGAGGAAGAAAAGCATCTTTTGGACTGGGACAAACAAAGTATAGTTTTGGGCTATCCAGGCAATCACCTGCTTCCCAGTACCTATTATCCCCAAGAGGTGCTTGCACAGCTCCTCTAAATGTCTTCCAGCAGCATTGCTCTCCAACTGGCTCCCACATTTCTGCTCCACTGGACGATAAAATAAAATCCCGCCAGCTGCACGCACACACACACACACACACACACACACACACACACACACACACACACACACACACACACACACACACACACACACACACACACACACACAGACAAACACACATACACACACACACACACACACACACACACACACACACACACACACACACACACGCACAGTGCTAAGTGCCTTGCAAGAAGGATTTACAATTAAAGTCACAATGACGCTTCTTGCTGAATGCAAAGCAGGGCTCTTGAGTGATCTATGGCTTTCAAGTGCAACAGGCCCTGTCAGTCATAATGACAGACTGTTTAAAAATATTTTAATGCAGACTCATCAATTTTTTTTACCTTACTTTTTCTGTTATTCATAAATACAAAAAGATGAATGTTCACATGCAAGAGTGGACATACTGTATGATTCCTCTTACAGCCAACGTTGATAGCCATGTATGACTTGTGCAGTACAAATGATCATGGGCAAGAAACAGATGATATCAAAGAAAACCATTGTATAAATTCTCAGTCAATCAATAATGCTGCGACTGAATAATATATTTATATTCAGAATATAATTCTGTATATATATATACAGAATTGTCCATTGGGCCTTAATAACAATAGGTTTTCTGTCATAATGGTGCACCATTGATCTTCCATTGATAACAGAAAAGTTCCTATCATTAGAAACGTGATTGGAACACTGGTCACTAGCACAAGAGCCATATTGGTATTGATTGTTCTCTGATACGTTGGGTGACTCCAAAGCGGTCTCCATAACAGAACACAGCACTCAAGGACCATGGACTCGACTTAGGTGTGACGAGCAAACACAGGGGTTGGTGAGGGGGGGCCAGGGAGGCGGAGTTGGGTGGATTTCAGCAATAGCCAGTTCCATTGACTCCTGTCATCTCCCTTTTACAGCAGCAGAGAGGTTTCTACGGTAGCCCAGAGCAGGCAACCTCTAATTCTGTCTGTGTTTTTACCTGGTGAGGTGAGAGGTATTTTAATTTCTTCCAATATGCAACTTTACCACTTGAGGCCACTTAACCCTACAGACTGCACCTTTAAAATAACATGTGCACAGGAGCAACATTGGTGCCTCGCTATCTTCCGGCTGCAGAAAGCGATTTCACGGTCGACCAACAAAAACTTGTCCTGAAGTCAATGGTCTGTTGCATCTGAAGAGGTCTTTCTTCTTGCCTGGTAAACCCTTCCTTGTATTAGCAATCTACCAAGCAAGAGAGCCTGGCTTCTGAAGGGACGGCTGTGGCTGAGTGGTAGTCCTCCAACCAGATTGTCGGCGGTTCAATCCTGAGTCTTCCCCATCTGCATGCCGAAGTGTCCTTGGGCAAGATACTGAACCCCCTTTGATAAAAGCGTCAGCCAAAAGACATGTTATGTAATTTCATGCCCAAAGCGCACCCATGCTTAAGTATGAAACTAGATGCATCCATTTTGAACCATGCACCTGCACAAAGCAACCATTTTTTCGGTGCTGTTAAACTAGCAAAAGGGGATTTGGCACAACCTGAAATTCCTTTACTGCTACAAATAGCAATAGAAAAATCGAATATTCTACCTTAGCTGGTAACATGAGTACAAAAAAAGTAAAGTGTGTTCATAATAACTCCATAAGGAAAAGAAAAGCTTCATTACCAGAGAAAAGGTTGTTTGGCTTCAACAAAAATAGTTGTTTCCCATTAAGAGCAGAAACCCATGGTTTGTGAGGGCCAGCTGTATTGCACTGCAATCAAAGTCTCATTGCAACAGAGGCATGAAATTACCAGAGAAACAAGTTAAAAAACAAAAACAGAACACAGACCTCTGCCCGACCAGAACGCCTTTGCACAAACATTCCACCCATTGTTTGGTTTGGTGACACAAAAACACGGATTTTTCAACAAAACACGCCTTTATGTGTGTCTGACCACATTCTATTGTATGTATACAGATGCCTACTGTTGTTAAAGATAAAGAGGAACACAAACCACCCACAGTGTATGTTTTGTTTATATAATTTGCTGATTCTACAGCATGATGGTTCAATTTTGCTTTTGCATTACTGTACATGTCACCTCCCTCTGTTTCCCACATGTTGTCTCCACTTGAGCCCCCTCGTCTCCCTGGAGGATAAGCCTCATCCACTGAGATATTTAAATCAGCATCAGTTAGTAGCAACTCATCCACGACTTGTGTTCTGCTTGTAGCTGTACCTTCAAACGAAATCAAAGCGCACTCTCTCTCTTTGTTTTCTCTTGAGTAGCACATGAATTCATGAAGTAGATAAAGGCCAAGAGTCCCACTCGCTGCGCCGCTTAGTTTGAGTGGTCGTGACATGTTTTGCAGTGTGTGTTTACTGATATTGCTTTATATCTTCGCTGAGGTGCTCCCATTGTGGTATGAATGCATTTGCGTATGAATGCACATGAATAAGGATGTGTTTTGACGAGAATAACAAAAGGTTAGAAACCTTTTCTCAAGGTCAAAATGACTTTGCAGGCTCTCTTATTCCTTTTTCTCGTTTGTCCTTGAAACAACTCAGTAATTACTTGTGTGTTGTATCATACATATTGTAAAAGTCAAAATTCTCTTTTTCTTTCAGTGTAGCTCAATGGTGTGAAATAAAGGAAATATTTCACATACAGGCAATCCTCTAATCTCAGTGCAGACGCTCAGTAATCTCTCCTTGTGAAGGTGTCTACGTGTCTAGTTGCAGAAACAACGTGCATAAGTCAAAAAATATCTTCTACAATGTACAATATATTTTTAAAACTTTGTGTTTTATATGTTTTCTATGCACTCCAATACAATGTGAATCATGAAATCCATATATTAAAAACAAAAGATATCATTATCTTTCGCTTTACCTTAGAGACCATAGAGATGAGACCCGAAGGTAGAAAACTAACGTAATTTCTGCTGTTTTAAAAGCATTTTATCCTCTTTACTTCCTCCTGGTTTAGATAAAGAGAAAAGCACCACCTTTCATTTCTATCCACAGTAGCTCCCAAGATTAATGCCTCCGTTAAAAGCCTCTCCTGAAGGAGACTACAACCTCCGTGCGACCACCAACTCAGGAAGATTGCCAAAGGATATTTGACGTAGCATAAAGCCATTATGTCTGTGGCGCTGATAGGGACTTAATTAGAAACATAATGAATCCATTGCACATCTGACAAGGCTAATTAAGCCTGACTGAGATGTTGGGATAATTGGGTTCTCAGTTCAGGGGCCCCAGAACATCAGCTCAGACCCTTTTTCCTGACCCGCGACACAGGTCCCCAGGTCCCTAGGCTCCTGTCTCCAACCAGACAAGATGGACGGTCAGTCTTTCGTTACGATAAGCAGAAAACCCATCTCACCATGTTGACTGTCTCATTTGGTGCTCGCCCCGTGTATCAGTTATGTGCTTTGTGATCCATGGAAATTCCTCTGATGCCCTTTATAATCCCATTAAACCCTATTGTCTCCAGCTTATGGCTCAGTCGCTGGAGGAGAAGAACAAAGGGAAGTGAGAGCCGACATGTTGTGGCTCGGGTGTGTTTGCCAAAGGGAGTCGAAGGTTATCAATAATGCTGTTCCTCTTCTAGGCTTTTAGACATCGGAGAGAACACACTCACTTTACCTTAAAGTTTGTTTCTTTGAATTAAACCACCACCTTCATATTCCTATTGTAGCTGCAGATCTCTATGCATTAGGCTAATTTCATCACTCCGGGCCACATTTCAGACAAGACATAATTGAAACCTAGTACGTCTGTTGCCTTGTAGTGTGTAAGTGCAAATTTGAACACAGCACTGAACACTTAAGTATTATTCTTTTTTGTTGTCTGGTCTTTTTAATTACAGTCTTTTAGAAATGAGAGATTGTATATTTTGTCACAATAAGCAATTTGAGATATTCCCCCTTTAAAAAAGGTTCTTCCGTGTGAGCAGATTATTACAACCTATAGTTACATCTAATAGGTGTAATAATAATTATAATGGGATGAAAGGAGGAATTCAGGTAATGTCGTGTATGAAGCTTTAAATTCCACATTAGGAGGAAATTGGTGCGGATGGATGGGGAATCGAAACATAGGACCTTGACACAGGAGACCAATTTTCATTTTGTCAGTGACCTCTGTATGACCCCTCCGCAACCGTACCTGCATATTTATTATTATGTAACCATGACAACAAGGGTCCTACTTAAAAAGTATTTATTTTTATTCAAACCTCAATGTTTTTCTTAACTTTACTAAATAGGTTTTGTGTCTAAACTGCATTTTGTTTTTTATTGTTACTATAATGTTGAAGGTCTGTTATACCTACTGCAGGTATGGTCATTCAGGTACTTTTCACTTTTACTCCACATACATCAGGAAACATTTGTACTTTCTACTGCTCTATATTTTTACAATGCATTGTGTGTTTTTAATTTTTTTTAAGTAATCAATAACAAGAGGGGTATTGATCCACGGATCCAATCAGAACTGGTGTTGAGACTCAATAGTGTAGCTATGGTGGCATGATGATGTAGTGGACAGTTGCATTAGGGAAAAGGCGATGAGTACTTTTACTTTTAATACTTTAAAGGTAGAGCGGGTGAGTTTTTTCTGAAACCCTGTTGATCTGATTTGATGAAATCCTCATCAAGCTCAGACAGCCATCAATATATAAATTTGTCTGAAAAGAAAATGAAACAACGGTCGAGAGAACCGATGGTCTGTTGCACTTTTTTTTTAATGTAGCCATGTTTTGCTAGTTTTCCAGGATTACCAACCCTAGCTTTACAATTAGCTGTGTGTAACTATAGATCAGTTGTAAATGTGAGACGCCTAAACTTCACTGACTGATCCGTGTTCAGTCTTACAGCGAGAGAGGAGGGGTTGTCATGGAAATTCAGCAGCGTGGATACAGCCATCAAAATGACAGGTGTGGTCAGGGAAGCATTTGAATACATATTACACTGTATGAATACCAAATTGAATGTAGATACGTGTCACTCCCACCAGACATGAACGTCAATCTGTGGTGGATCCATCAACCAGTGCAACTGTTTAACAAATACCCTGCACTTTTGTCAACATACAGGTTGACATGTAATTGCGCACAGAGAAAGAGACAGAAGTGACAAATTGACGATAGCGTGTAGGGTTGAGAGAGAGCGCTCACTTCAATAGTCTAAAGACCACAAAGAGCCAGGTGAAAAGGAGAGATGTCCAGGCGGGGAACAAAGAGACGGAGCATTTACAGTGCGAGGCGCATGATAGCAGCAGCAGCGGCAGCAGCAGTAATAGAAGTCAGATAATCACAGCTGCCTAGGTGACAGCACAGAATGATTAGCACTAATGACCCTACACTTTATGAGCCTCTACAAAGACAATTAGTCCTCCCACTCTCCTCCTCCTCCTCCTCTTCTCTCTGGGGCCGTGCGCATGGATTTAACCCACACCTAACCCACCCTACTCCCCCTCTCCATCCCACACATGCTTTATCATTCTTTTTTGCAGGTGTTTTTTTTATTTCAAATAATTTGACTCACCTCTATCAGCATCAGAAAGGACTCACGCTAGGCGAGCAACAGTAACATTTGAGTGTAGGTACAGTACATGTCGTCCTCCCCTGCAAATCTATTCCTGAGAACACTATGAGTCTCTTTCCGTCACATCTTGCAAGGACTTTTAGCGGAAAATTAATGGACCACAGCTCACAAACACAGCATGCAATTATATGTGATTGATGATCCAATGAGGTGATAGCCGCTAAGGTGTAGTTGACATGTGATTGATCGCACGGCGGCTGATTGATGTCTTGAGAGAATATGATCGCCAGTCTACCCGACGTTACCAACAGAGGCCCGTGCAGTATAATATTTCTTGCCGATCAATAGTAGAAGACAAAATGTACCAGTTAAACCAGTGTTGGTGATTGTAAGAGAAAGATAAAAATGAGCTGCAGTGACCTTGACTATCCTCACCGGATCCTCATCCTTGGTTAGAGAACTCAATACCTTGGAAAACATCTTTAGTTTTATGGACACAGTTTCATAAATAGACAATGAATGTATGCATTTCATATTTTCCTGCCTATTATGCAACCTCAGGAGGCAGTGGTGTGATGTTATCGACCCAGGCTGCCGCAGATTGATGGAATAACTAAATGTTTGACATCTTTGCCCAAAACTAATCTGACTTTATTTACTTTACACTTTTTGAAACAGTAATCTTTCGGAAAATACTGGCAAAAAACGTCAAAAATAGCCTGTTATTACATATTGTAATGGCTATTTTTAGTCTTAATTACTCTTAACTTCATCTAAACTTAGATCTGTAACATATTGGACATTGTATTGACGACGCAAGACTGTTATATTATTGAGTTGGCTCGATGGTGAAGACCAAGGACGTACGGTAAAACAGCGGTGCTGTTCCGCCATCTGCACTTTCTTATTTGACATGTTTTAACATTTACTTAACGAGTCCTTAAAAGTTTCACATAAATAGGCACAGACTTTTTTACACAGGAATGAAACTGAAAAGAATATCAAACAATAAAACCAAACTTGTTTCTAAAAAATGGTGCTAACATATATATTATAAATACTAATCATTATGATCTATATTATTAATAACTGGGTTAATTTGATTGTTTATCTCATTTTAAGTTGTCAAAAAAATGGTGATCCCATACTCCCGCGGTGAAGCATCCACCACAACTGGCCTCCAAACCCACTCCAGTGCGAGTGGACGCACAAGTGACGACACCTCTGTGTACTTCACCTCCGGTAGACCATGACAGCCTCTAAGCACAATTACATTTTCCCTCTTCGCAAACAGAGAGAAGTGGTCTTGTAACCTACAGCTCCCCAGTGTTCACAGGCACTCAGAACTAATCCCCACGTCAGGACCACATGCCAATATATCTACGGTGCATTTGGGGCTCCGGTAATGATTTGCAGCCAGACCCACAGTGCCAGACCTGGACTTCTAACACCATGTAATCAGCAGACTATTGACTCTCTCAGACACCTTGCCTGTGCAAGTTGAAGAATGGTTCCAATTTATCTTATGCTCCCAAGACTGTGCTGAATTAGAGACATGGCCTGTGTGTGTGCAGCCAATGGTAACTTTATGTGGTGTGTTAGTCGGTTTCTGTGTGTGGATTTGTGCATTTTCAATTAAGGCGTTTTACAATACACCATGGGTGTCAAGCTGATTGTGTTTTACACATGCATATTTGCCACTTCTGCTGACAGCTGATAAAAGAAGGACCAAGGTGATTTCTCAGGGGCAGAAGAAAAACTTACTGGCAAATGAATTCAGGGCCAAAAGTCCAGTCAGCCAACAGGTAATCAATATCACTTTGCTTCACTGTTCTGAAGTCGGCTATGAAAACATCTTTGATGTGTTTATACATTGATGTGTAGGTTGTGTTTATGGATTTACTTTGAGTCACTTATATATGGATTTATACGATGCTCCCTTGCTTTGTAAAGAGCCAGTATACTCTCTCTCTACTGTCCGATTTGGCTGCCACCTTCACTTGCGCACCTGTTGATGCAGTCTGGGCCCAAAACCTGCTGAAAAGATAATGCACCCCATCTGCATGCAGAAATACATTTGGACTTTGCTTGGTAACTAGAAGAGAAACCAATAAAATGTGCTTTAATTGGAGTGAAATGTGGCAGCACCCTGCGATGGCAGGAACCAGAGAGTCTCTGTGCAAGGCTCCCCACTGATAAGCCTAATGATCTGCTGCGTTTCCGCCCAAAAAGACACATTACTGATGGGATGGCCGTATAAATGACAGCCCGATGGAAATGCAATCAGATTACAGGAGATCAATGCTGCTATTCAGCATTCTGACCACATCTGTCAGACTAAATTGCCACAAAAGGGGACTCATGCCCTGGTGGGCTCAGTGATGAGCAAAGGAAGGAAGCAATGCTGAAACATTTCCTGCCCTCTGTCACATTCATCCTCACATGTGCACAGCTGCCATCCTAACAATAACATATATGTGCATCCTCCCATCACTCACATCTGCAGTGCTGACATGAACCTATAGGAGATTCTGTGTGTTTCCATATCTGTTTTCACCGGTGCTCTAGCTGTGTCTGTGTGAACTCTGTGCATATGCAGGGCATGACACCACCACTATCATGGCACATCTTAAAATATGTTATTTCTTACATAACCTCAACAGTTGTCTTCCATATTCTCTAGACACGGCTCTGAAGTCAGAAGTCATGATCGTGCGATGTGCAATAAGAGTTCAAACTTTCCACTGCCCTATAATGATTCACGGAAAAGATCTAAGATAGATGGTTTTTTTTCTCAGTTAACATTTCCAGCAGTCAACCTCTAGCCTTTGCCTCTGCAGCAAATATTTGCTGCTGGCAATCCAATTTTATTTTAACTGATTACATGCCGAGAAAAACATCAGCAAAGAAATGACAAAATTACTTCTGATAGGACAAAACATTTAGGGATCATGAAACAGCAGGCAGCGCTGCATGCGAACTGCTAATGTTTCAGGGAACAGCCGTATTAAGTAAATAAATGAATGTTCTAATGTGCACATTTGGGTGTTAAAAATGAGAGAGGCAAATGGTGGAAAGAGAACTGACTTATCCCCGGGCTGGACTAAGGAGGCACAATGTTAACAAGCAGGGGTCGACCCAAAGGCTCTAAAATAATCATTTACCTGATGGCACGCACTGATGTCAGTTGTTTTGGAACAGACACATGTCCCAATTTTCTCAGTAGAGCGTTAACGTGTGCCAAGGCCCAATAGTCAATATTAAATTCAATCAAGCTGCCACAAACGCACTGACAGACATCAGTTCCCTACGCATCAGGGCTGATTTTTCATCAAAATACATGAATTATTCCCTTCAAAATCCGTGAAAATATCAAAAAACAATGTTAAAAGTGAAAGTGAAAATTCTGGATCCTCTGGAAAATTCTGCAAACTAACAAACCCAGATGAAAACACTAGAATGTCCCTCAGTGGAGTTTTTCATCAAGATTCACAGATAACTATAAGAGAAATCAAAGTAAAAGTTCAAAGCCCTCCAATCTCACAATGTAAAGAAAGTGAAAAAAAAAAAAGCCTTAATCCAGCACCTGATCCAGATCTGCACCAACATTTAATGTGGACTTCCCTGAATCACATTAAATCCTTTCAGTAATCCCACCAGTAGTTTTTATGTAATCCCTCGAACAAACAAACAAACAAAAGCAGATGGAGAACACAACCTCCTTGGCGGAGGTAATGAGTGTGTGAGACAAATGCATCTGAGGCGTGTACCTGCAGCACAGTGAACTCAATACTTACAGTAGCTGGTGCTAAAACTTAAGCTGAGCTAACTCCAGCTGAGCAGCTGAGAGCCCCCATTCAAACTTTCTGAATGAAACACTGAAGGTGTTAATACACGTTGCTTCATACTGTGCATTTACTGAGCAAAGGAGACAAAGGGGTGAGAAGGAAATTATGCAGATACTGTTGCATATGAGCAGAACGTAACGACCATTGAATAAGAACAGTGAGATGTCACCCTTATTCTTTTATTAATGCATCTTGACCAAAGTTGTTATTTTATGTAGTAATGGATGGGAGTGTTGTCCCTCTGCCAAACTCTCCATCAGATCTAATGCAATATCTGGCGCTTACAGATCAGCAGATGATCGGCTGTTGTTTTTACACAAGCAGATGCACCGACACCACTGCAAACATTTCTTAAATGCTGTACCCACCTATATGTTCTTATTATTGCGTGTGTGCTTTTGCCGATTCTTGTTTACATAGACACAGGGAGCCTGATGGAAAGCTCCCCTCTCAGCCTCAACTGTGTTTATTAGTACACAGACTTTTCTGTTTAGCAGCAGGGGGACCATCAATTATTCTGACCACAGTCACCCAGACTTCATTGCAGCATCTGAGTCCAGCCCCACCGCTCATAAAGCTAACACAGAAACCGAAATGTGTTCCAACAAGTGTATTTATCATCAAACCATCATGTAATTAGGCAGCTGTGACACGTGTTGCTCTTTCCCTCCATCATCATTCTTTAGCGTAATATTGACTTTTCCTACAACCGCCATTCTCCGTAGGGATAAATAGAGGTTTCTAATCCTCCTTTCTTCTTTACGGGGCTCTCCCCTATCTCCTTCAAACACACTGGAGCCACACACACACACACACACACACAAAAAGAAAGCAATAAATGGGCAGAGTGTGCTTGCTGCCGCCGAATTTGAGGTGCTCTCGTGACAGAGAGACTAAATCAATTTCTCCACTTATTCCTAAACTGTGGGCAGCATGAAAGATAAATGAGCCCAGTGACTCTCGGTAGAATGCACTCTTTTCTGTAATATTATTTGAAGTTGCTTTGCTAACAAAAGGCCGGAATAGTGAAGGTGAGTGTAGTATCTGACTTATTTTCCTGCAGGGAGGTGCAACACAATCCAAGCTCCTGTAGGTGTCCAAGCAGTGGACGTCCAAACTACACCAGGGTGCCGTGTGTACGATTGTGTGTGTGGCTGCGAGACAAAGAATGATGGGTAATGATCTTTATTTGTGTGACTGGCCCGGGTGTCCATTGGTTGACATGAACATTTAGATGAACAAGAGCATAAGTGTGTGTGTGTGTGTGTGTGTGTGTGTGTGTGTGTGTGTGTGTGTGTGTGTGTGTGTGTGTGTGTGTGTGTGTGTGTGTGTGTGTGTGTGACACCAAACAGGAGTCCCACATGGCCAGACTGCAAAGTGGAACAGAGGAGTTAATGGGGTATTTATCAAGTGAGGACACTCGGCTAAAGACAAGGAGAAATAAACAAGCTTGTCTGACCGGGGCATCCTCGGCTATTATGATAAACAAGCACATTGTTTGCAAGTCTAATGACCACGAGATGAAATGTACGGCGCTATACCCTTCAGACTTTCAGTGGCACACTTACTGCCTCTTTGTTTAAGTGACGGAGTAATCGAGTGGGAGCCCATCCTCCACCGTTAGAGGAGATTTAAAGATAATGAACTTTTTTTTTGTGTGATGAGAAAACAGTTTTTATCTTTTTAAGCTCAGTATTAAATGTGTTACTGGGGAGACGCAAGGTAATTTAAAAAAAATCAGCTTAAAACTGATGAGTATCTTTAATTTCTCTGCATAGATTTAAGTTCATTATTGTGCTATTTCTACAGCACATACTGGACAGCTACTGCATCTACTTACTGATGACTGGCCCCTTTAGTTAGCTGTGCAGGGAACAAGGGCTCGGCAGCAGCGAGACTCACATTTGTTTGTCTCAACGTCTATTTTTTTTTTTTAAATCGAGCAAAAATAATTGATATTGATTCAAAAGTGTTTCGAGTACATAAAACATTTTATTTGGCAGAAGACAGGGGTTCTAAAGGATTCACTTTCAGCAATGAAAGATGCAATCTCAACCTTTATAAGTTCCTGTAGCGAGGGAGCTGATCAAAATGTTTCCCTGGAGGACAATTAACATGCATCTGTGGGGACTGACAACTTGAAAAATATGACAGAGCTCAGAACATGTGAAAAACTCTAAACTTCTATTAATACCGTTTGTATAAGAAAGAGGTGAAGAGTTATTTTAAAAGAAGGTCATTAAAGTGGAATGAGCTGCAGGAATTACAGAAGGAAGGTGAACACCGCCATTCACGATTGCTTGTTAGACTCCTAACGACCTTATGTTGATGAAAAATATTAATCACTTTTAATGAGCGGCACTCAAGAATTGCCCACGTTGTTGATTTTCAGTGTCAACGCGTAGAGATAGAAAAGGGTAAGTAGGTCTCCTATAGCGGGATGACAGGGACAGGCAAGTGGTCTCCCCTCCTTCACAAACACAAAACATATACTTAAGGAAACAAACATTCATGCGTCACAGTTTTGTTATTACCAGTAATTTTCCTCGACACAATGAGAGCAGTCAGCTGCTGATGGATTTTTCTGGAGCATGTTATTCAATTTCTTGCAGTCGTACGTCAGCGTGTTTCTCTGAGAGCCGTCGACTGTCTGAGCAGCGAGAACAAACATCGAAGTGTTGACCATCTTTGTGGACGGTCAATGTGAAAAGCTGATGGTGTAGTCGATACTGAATTGTTGTGGAAACGCTGTTAAAAAATACTTTAAATGAAACGTAGCCTGTAAACACACACACACACACACACACACACACACACACACACACACACACACACACACACACACACACACACAAAGAGTGAAGACAGGGAGAAATTCTGTCGCATCTGTAGCCCAGTGGACCGTGAAAAAAATCCATCCAGTTTTTACCATCCTTGGAAGGTGCAAAACCATTATAAGGCAAATGATTGGGAGCGGTGGCAGATGTGTCGTACACCTACACCTTCAATGCCTCTGAAGAAAATACGGACAGAGAATAATTAGACTAACATGAAATTCCCAGATTCTGCATGAAATAAGGTCAGTATCAATGTATATATTACACCATGTTTTGCAGATCTCATTGTCAAAAGCCATTCCCTGCTCATCTTCCCTCAGACTGAGATAGTGGCTGGAAAACTAGGGGTCTTT
This sequence comes from Hippoglossus hippoglossus, assembly GCF_009819705.1. Taxonomy (NCBI): domain Eukaryota; kingdom Metazoa; phylum Chordata; class Actinopteri; order Pleuronectiformes; family Pleuronectidae; genus Hippoglossus; species Hippoglossus hippoglossus. The sequence goes on from NC_047158.1 coordinate 15,648,596, forward strand.
CTCTGTACTTTGAAATTGAATTTGAGTGGGCCTTTGCTCAGTGAACCAATCCCCATTGATTCTGCCGTCCATTTCTGATAGTATTGGAGGCGACAGCTCATCTGGAGGCTGCTGCAACAGAAAAGAAATGTGGTGCTCCATGCCTGGCCTACGTCACATACACTAAAGTCCAGATATTAATGCTGCCTCTGAGAGAGGGACCTCTCAAAATGCCTGTAAATAAAATAGACTGTAGATTTGACAAGCAAGACAAAGTATAAACTATTTATTCGAGGACACCATCAGCTCGATCAAATCAGAGTTTACTTCAGTATCTGTATTGATATGTTTTCATTTTCTTTTGCTGCTTTTTCTGTCTCACCTGCCACAGTTGAGTTAAGTTTACATCATATGATGAACTGCATTGGATATGTGAAAGGTGCTGTAGAAGTTTATCTGCCTGACGGCCAGGTTTTATACATGGAAGTCTTTGTGAAGTCAATGTGTCATTCAACATCTGTGGGGACATCGAATTGTGTCGACATGTCAATCATGACGGCTGTAGCCTTGAAAGACAAGGTGAGTCATTCCCTTCAGGGATGTGTGGTTTGGGGATTGATGTGCTTAGTTGCAGATTGTATTGCATTATTATGGGCAACAAAGAAAGATGGGGAGGGGGATGAGAGAGAGAGCAGCATGTTGTTCATAATCCTTCTCTTCCCTTCTCTGTATCTGTCATCTAGATACACAGAGTGCACTGCACTTTGCCAAGCTAGTCATTATTATACAGAACCTCTAGTATAGTACATACACTTTATTTCATCTTTTGTACGTGTGCATCACTCACAACGAAATGAGAGAAGGACAGCAGCAACAACAAACACAGAATGTTAGAAATGAAAAAGAGAGCCTGGGGAGAAATGACAGAGTGAAAGAGGGAGAAGGATAAAAGGGAGCCGGAGTACTTGCTGGCAGCGCGGCCCTGTTGCTACGTGGTCAGTCCGTTCCCTGATGTCTGAGTGTTGCCATATAAAGAGGCTGTCAGAACAAGTCAGCTTCCGCCAGAGCAACTTAGGGACCTATATAAATAACCCACTGCCTCTCTGCTGTGTTGCATTGTGACGGCTGTCATTAGTGATATACGCCATAAGAACTGCATATATGAAAGGGCACCGACTCTTGTAATGTATAGGAACTTCTGATCTACAGCACATACTGGACAGCTACTGCATCTACTTACTGATGACTGGCCCTTTAGTTAGCTGTACAGGGAACGAGGGGTCGGCAGCAGCGAGACTCACTTTTGTTTGTCTCAACGCCTATTTTTCTAAATTACATTTTTTAAATCGAGCAAAAATTATTGATATTGATTCAAAAGTGTTTTGAGTACATAAAACATTTTATTTGGCAGAAGACAGGGGTTCTAAAAGATTTACAGCGATGAAAGAAGCAATCTCAACCTTTATAAGTTCCTGTAGCGAGGGAGCTGATCAAAATGTTTCCCTGGAGGACACCGACTCTTGTAATGTATAGGAACTTCTGATTAGTGCAGGAACAGTCAAATTCGCTCATTTTAACTTTTTGAAACGTATTAAACAGGTGTTGATTCAACCTTATGACAATTTTGATGCAACTGTCAGACATCACCAGCTTGCATCTTGAAATACAGCGAAAAGCTTTTGCTCTAAATTGTTGCTTTGGCTGAGGGATGCTTTGATTGACAGGTGTCTCAGTCACAGCGCCACTTTAGAGAGACGGCGGCCTCATGCTAACCTGTTATATCACATATGCGTGTGTGCGTGGACATGAATGTTGTGTCGTGGGGTTCAGGGTACAGTGTTTTATTTGGTGCCCATTCAAGATTAAACACCCAGGGGCCCCAAGGAGGTTTGAATCCGTGCTTGGGACCTTGCTGCCCTGACAGATCTTGAGGTGTTGCATGTTCTGTAAATTATTCACACCCCAGGGAGACGGGTGCGTTACTTCGAGCAGTGTTAGCATCAACTGTGTTATCGGTGGTGAAACTTTTTGATTGTCTTTGTTGAACACACTCTGTTCAAAGAGTGCAGCCACACAAGCTGTGTTTTTCCAAGGTTTTATGAAGATTAAGTGCCAGTGACCTCGGTATGAAATGAAAAACAGGATATTCAGATGAAAGCACTTTGGAGAATAAAACAAAAAGATGGTCTTGGCCCACTGCAGCATATTCCTGTAATTACTTTTTTTCACAGCTTTCTCACTTTTTGATTGACTTGTTTTCACATATCACCTGTGATTACTTCCTACTGAGGGGTCACACTTTGTTAACCTCCTTTTGCAATCTGCACCAAAGAAGATAATTTAAGCATTTAGTCTCTGATATTATCAACCTCATTTGACTCTGTGTGTGTGAGAGAGTAAAACAGAGCAAGAGAGAGAGAGAGAGAGGACAGATGCCGAGATGAGATTCAAAGTGTGCTTCACTTTCAGATGCAGCAAAAAGAGCTGGTGGTGAACAAACCCCTATTAGCTGCACAGATTCTCATGTGTGTCATGCGATCCCTCAGGCTTGTAGTCCTAATTGCCAGGAGGTGCCGAGGACAGACTGGTGAGCAGCGGAGCTTTGTGTTTGGCTGCATTTAAATGTGGGATGTGATCGGTGCACTCTCTGTTGGCGCTGTGGGAATTGGGCTGGAAAAGTGTCTCTTTGTGCGCTTATTATATTTACGACGCCCAAAGGAGACGCACTCGACTGTGGAAGAGTTTACATTCGACTCTAACGCACACATGCGGTACCGCACATATTTCAGCATCTGGCAACGCAATAAGGTGAAACCGCATTAAAATCCTCAGTTACTGGAAAATCATTGAGGAACAAATCGGAGACTACACTATGTAGTGTAACAATAAAAAATGAATAAGCAATAAATGACAGGTAATTCCTGAGTAACTCATCCTAGTGTCTAATACTGTATGAATGGGAGAAATTATTTTATATCTGTAGCCCAGTGGACCTTTACAGTAGAATTGTAGAGAAACTTTAAGGCAAAATTGGCTGCTTTTTCCATTATGACACTCAAATCTTGCTCATATTAAATATTATTAACAATTAAAAAATTCCGACTTCTGAAACATGACATGCAGACAGTGAAGTTCACCGTGAACAAGAGTGAGGTGAAATATCTGTGTCATCTCTCAAGGATTTTTAAATAATAATATTTAAAATGAAGTTTTGAGAGCCATAATGAAAAAGTAGCCAACTTTGACTTTAATTTCCTCAAATCTTCTGCAGTTAAATCTTCTGAAACTTGCCATGCAGACAGTGAGAGTCACCATTAATAAGAGTGAGGTGAAATATCTGTGTCACCTGTCAAGAAAAAAAAAAAAATCTAATTCAATATGAGCAAGTTACGAGTGCCATAATGAAAAAGTAGCTAATTTTACCTTGGTTTTTCATTAAAAAATATATATTTTATTCCATTTCTCTATAATTGTTATTTTATTCTGTTGAAATCAAATCAAATGTCCATAACAAGTGTCATTAATCTTTCAACGTTTGTCTCCGGCCTTTTTCTGCTCGAAGGACCTTCACCGTAACCACAGTCTTTTACAGGAAGTAATACATTTTGTAACATACTTATATTTTGAAATCACTCGAACACGCTCATAACTTAATGCTTAGAAACAATGTGCACCGTGAAACGAGTGGGGACTAGTTTGACCGTGTGTTTGGGAGCGGAGGCTGGTTTGACCACGGCCCTGTTCTGCTGTACAGTGTGAGTGTCACTTGACTGACCTCGTCCCTTCCTGGCCAACATGTCGCTTATTTATCAGTATTTAGCTGCATCTGAGGAAAGAGCCTTTCTCTACTCAATTCTCTCCCTCTTCCACCTTTCAGAATATTAAGTATAAACACTGGGGCTGATTCGTTGTGTTTCTGTGGAACAACGCTGTAAAGATTTTTTGTGCTTTTCACATCAGTCACATCTGACTACTCTTTGAATAATGAAATTAAAAATCAGTAAAACTGGGGATAGAAAAGTACCCGCTGATTGTCACACCTCGTCCCCTCACACTTTAACTTGTTCACCACATAAATATAAACGTTTGTGAGAGTCTGTCACATTTCTTGATGCATCAAACTGTAAAGGTTGAGTTGAAGTGGCCCGTGGTTGGGTTATTCCTCTGCTGTTTCATTTGTTTAAGTGTCTTCTTTGAGTTTGCAAAGTGCTCCCCCAGCTCTGCAGCCTCACTCCTGCCTCATTTCTTATCAAAAGCACATGTCCATACACCTCCTTTAATGGCTGTGACAAAAGGAAGTGGAATATGATAAATCCATAAGATAATCAGATTAATTCTAAAAGCCCATTTGCATTGACGCAAGTTTCCCCCATATGCATACTGAATATGCATCCTCCGGCTATTTGCTACAGCTTCTATTCATTAATATGAAAATGGCTTTGCAGAATCTGGAAACTGGGAATCTAAAGTGTGCCTTAAAACCGAATATGAGCTTAACAAGCCGAATATTATTGGACTTCATTCGGGGCATCGCAGTGATTATTTTCATTTGACAAGATAATGTCCATTCTTAGTAAGAACAAAGCTCAGGCAGCTAATAAAACATTAATATTAGCTTATGCGAGAGTATTCTGCTTACACAGAGCCGCTTTCGGAATTCAAATCAAGGAAATGTCATTTGGATAAATTCTCTCGGCCATTTACACGGCATGTATTGCCCTATTTTAATAATGAAATACACTGTAATTCGCTTATCTCCTGCTCTCAGTGGCCCTGTCTTATTTGGCACATATTGGTCATGTGTTCTTTCCTCTCGGAGGTTGGATGAATAAATCAGCATCGGAGTTTAATGTTTAAAAATGTATTGTGTTTAAAAATTGAACGTGTCTTTGTTTTATTTCCTCAGGTTATATAAAGCGATATTCTCTTGACATCTAAAACCATTTGAGATCAGATAAGTCAGATGTTTTACAGTAAATCTGGACTCAGATGTCACATTACGACAGGATCTCTCGTCGTATTGAAGTTTACGTTCAGTCACTGATTCCCTCCCTCAGAGAGAAGCCGGCTTTATGATATCACCCAAAACAAAAACACAACACAAAACTCTGACTGCTCGAGAGTAAACAGTGAAATATGCCCCGAAACCTGTTTGGATCCAAGGAAAAGGAAATGCTCCAGAAGAGGCTGTTTCAACTCGCATTGGAACTAATGAATATTTCATAGCCAACACAATTTCTGCTGAATAGAGGCACTAATGAGGAACAATTGAAATCAAAGCCTTCCAACAGACGACAGACACAACACAAAATGAAAAGCTTCTTTTCTTGCGTCAAACCCCCCGAGTGGCTTCCACTGCAGCCGCAGTGAGGGGACAGAGACGAGCTCGTCCTCTGAAAAGCTGTTTTCTGTGGATTCTGTGGTGGTCTTCATAAAGCATACATCACTCACTGTTTACACAGACTTTATGTGGGAATTTACACCAAGAATGAACCTTTTCTCTTTAAAATGTTGTGTTGTTTATTTGGTCTAGGAGTATATAGCCTCTGCAACCTCTGATAGTGCTAATACCCCGTAGTACTATAATTTACAATAATAACAGCAACGCAACCCTAGAACAGTTTGAATAAATGAAGGAAGTCAAGTCAAATATCTCTTTATCCATCCATCCATCCTCTGTACAGTTCATCCTTTGACGGCCACAGACGGGGTTGGAGCCAATGCCTGTTGATATTGAGTAAGAGGCGGGTTGTTACAATAAAGAAGAAATATATTTCTTCATCAGGATTTTCATGGAGGTGACCAGGAAAGAAATGGCCAGTAAGTTTACATGGAAAAAACAATTCAGAACATGGGAATAGACGTTTCTTCTTGCATGAAAGTTTCTAAGTATTGAAGACCTCACTCGACAAAGGATGCTCTGCCCTTTACATCAATTTCCCAAATGTGATGGGAAGTTGAGTGTGATTTATACAAAGGCTCCGAATTGACTTTTGCTCGTGCAAATGTTAAAGGTTAAGCTGACCGACACTGCCACAAGATCCTTGATGTTAAAGGAGAATTTAGCCCAGAGAGCTCCACGGCGAGGGGACAAAACACATCTGTGGTTGAGAGGGAGGGGGGACAGGGCCACAGACAGAGAGGCGGCGAGAGGCATCTGTCCTCCATGGTGTAAATGTCAGGTATCAGGGATGGATTTCCTGTTACGAAGGCCATTACTGAATCACTTTCACTTCCTGGCAGCTGTCCTCTACAGGAGCATTTGAAAGTAAATGCTCATGTGCCGCCCGTCTCTAGACACACCCCGCGCGGCTTATTTACTCCGATCTCCAATATTCTTTCCCAGACAGGTACTGTATAAATAATGAGACTGTGTTGTGTGAGATGAAGGTATTATGTGGATGTGTGGGCTTCAGGGAGATATGAAATGAAAGTATTGTATGCCAGATATTTGATTGAGCGATGGCCCCAGGGAATTCTCATTCATTTCATTTTTATGTATAAGAAAAATAAATATACAGTGACACACTGGTGCGGTCGCTGTCATTGTCTTTGGCACAGAGCTGATTACTTTCAGTATAATACTTAGATTTAAATATGGGATCAAAAACGATTCAAGGAAACTCAATTTCCTTTCGGGTAAAAGTGAACTTGGCAGACAGTTCTTTTCACCTGTTCTTCACTGCTATATGAATGCCAATCAATCTCTTTGTAACCCATCTACAATCAATCATACTTTGTGTTATGTCAAATAAAAAGTCCACAGTGTAATTGAGGTCTGTAAGTGGAGGTGGATGAATCACGTGGACCAGTTCGGTCACGTCCCAGAGGGGAGTTGTTTGTTTCCACTGAAGCGACCACAACACAAAATTAAAAGCACTAATCACTGCACAGACATCGAATGTGTTGTGTGGGAGGAACTGCGACCACTGCGGGAGGTTTTAACGAGGCTCCGCTGGTTTGTTCCGCTTCAGACATGACGAATGTCCCCTTGTTGCAAACCTAAACGTGATAAAACAGCATATGTACCGATGGAGGACATCTGCTTGCTCTTCGCCTGCCCTGAAACTGTGAATATTCAATCTGATGGTCACGGGCAACAGGGGAGAGAGTAATGTGTGGACGCACGAGATGCACCTGAGTGTGAGAGAAAATGGCGCAATCTCGGGATAATCGAGTCATCGCTGAGAGCCGCGTGGGGAGTGGCGTGTTAACATCCAAGCCTGTTGTGTGCAGGCACAGCGAACCCATAGCTGCCTTTGAAAGCATTCTGCCTTCGACGTCACACAAATCGGTTAAGACAGAGTTTAGAGCAATAATGAATTCTGGATGAAGAATGTACGTAAATATGATGCAGAGGCAGCATCTCTGAAGACCGAAACAAAAAAAGTCTGCGGCAGAAATAAGTGCCATGATATGTGAAGAGATGATGCAAAGCTGGCAAAAATAAATAAATAAATAACGCATTTAAAGCAGCTGCTGTATGGATGTAAACCACATCTTAGCCTGTCACCGCAGAGACAATTTCTACAGTTAGTGGAAAAGTAAACATTTACCAACTCCACAAAGTGTCCAAACTCGTGAAGTCTGCACAAAATAATAAAGAGTGCATGTCATGGAAAAATGTTGTCTGTACACTATTCTGGAATCTTTTGCTTGGTTTAGTCTATTTGATCATCTTCAGTGGTGGGGTTGGGTTTTTTATTTTGTATTTTTTGCATCTGCTGTTGTCACTGTTTAAATCACAGCTCTCGCTCCCGCTGCAAAGGCTCCGCGGGACTTTGGGTCAGCGGAGGGTCATTGAGATGGCTGGTTACCGTGGGTGTTGGCGCTGTCCCTGAAATGTCATGTGTCCCCCCCCCCCCCCCCCCCCCCCCCCGAGGACAAGATGTAGGTTAAGTGGTCGCCCGAGAGATCTGACCACGGGACAACAGAGTGCTTTGGAGGTTACATTCTCAAGGTTGTGGCGTCTGACGGTTTCCCTCTCGGAGTGCGGCTGAGGAGCCCACGAGCGCGCGTTTGTGCCGAAATTGAATTTAACTGCCCTCCCTTCTGTTTGCCTGAACTGTAGTTAACATTCACATAAATCTACATGGAATAAACTGTCTGGAAGAAATACAATTCTGTTGTGTACATGGGGGACAACACTGTACACATAGACATGTATGTCATCTTCAAAATATCACACATGCACAGAGCGAGAGAATATAATATTGCTGCCTATTAGATTCTGTCCTTTTTCCATTTCTAGTTCACAGTATCAGATTCAGTTTGACTGCTCCAGAATAATATATATATATATACACACTCTAATATATGGTTCTTTTTAAAAAAAATTTTTACCTTTGGCTCTCAGATGAGGTGCGAGTACATTACAGGAGGGAAGACCTTATTTTTCTACAAATTGAACCACTGCCCCTGAAACTGTTTGAGCATGTCGCTGCTGATACAAGGTATGAAAGATGAGAGAGAGAGCAAAAATAAAGGGAAAGTAGCTGTCATGCTTGCTAATGTGTGAAAGAGAGATAGTAGAATGTACTGTTTGCACACAGTGTGCGTGTGCGTGTGCGTGTGCGTGTGTGTGTGTGTGTGTGTGTGTGTGTGTGTGTGTGTCTCTGCAGTGTGTCATGCAAGCATAAGGGAAGGTGTTTGTGGATGTGGAGCAGTAACTGAGGAGCACACACTGATTGCAGCGTGTCTCGGGGGGGATACCGAGATGGAGAAGGACTTACCGTGTTCCCATTTAATGCCTGTCTGACGGAGCCTTCATTTAGCCGCAGTGGTAAAGCTCCCTTGTGGGTGCCGTGTGTTAAGGGCAACGCGGTCCCCTTTTTTTTTTACATGAGCTGCCCTCTATGTGCCCCTCTCTCTTTTTATTGACAGAGATGCACAGCGAGCGTTCACAAAGGCCGTTTCAGACGAGCGTCCTGAAACAGAACCTGAACGTACAAACACCTGAACAATGAGTAGATAAATAGAAATAGAAAAATCCATCAAGCCAGTCGCAGATGCTTCAAGAGAGGCAAATGAAAATTAAATGGACGGATTACAACGTGAGAATACGCTGCATTCGAACATGATATCTGAAAAGCATGTTCACGTAAACGTTAGGCTGCAGATGTTTCATTCAGAGGATGCTTGTGTGTTTGATAGCATTCGAGCTTGAGTCCTGGTGTCAATTTTTACGCTTTCTGTGGAATTCAATAGCAGACATCACCTTGGCAGGCGATAGCTATATACCTAGTCTCTCTCGCCTTCATGCACTCAATGTAATATCCTGTTTCAATCCGACAGTATTGAATGGATAGGATTCATTTTTGCGAGCACACAACATGTTTCACAGTTATATTTTCACTTTAGACTCTTTTCGAGGCTTTTTTTCTAGTCGTAGCCATTCAATCTGTTTACAGTCTGCACTTCATTCAAAAAGTGGAGTTTGCTGGAGGGATGTACAAGAAAGGAGCCATACATACAATCCATCGTACGCCTTTTTTTATTTGTCCTCTTTGACACCAGCCTCACTGTTTACTGTTCACCCAGCCAACACTTTGTCAGAGCTGTATTAAGCTACTGTTAATGCTAAGCCAACGATTCATCCTGCCACTGCTGCACAATAAAAGCATTCAAGCAGAACTTGTATTTGTCACCACAGTCAACTGCAATTATTCATCAGAAATGTGTTGACAAAGCGAGACTTGGCTTTTTTAATGGCAGCAGATCATTTTTTTTTTCATTCTAAAAATGGAGCAGCAACAGTGAACTGATGCACACCTTCAACTCATCAACAATTCATTCATTCAGTCAGTCATTCAGTCAGTCATTCAGTCAGTATTTCAAACCTCAAAAGTCACTGACGTTTCCCTTTTTTGTAATGATGCCGACATAGAAAGAAACATGTTGAGTAATCAGTTTATCCGTGAGTCCAAGTGAACGTTTGCACCAAATTTGAGAGCACTCCCTGGAGGTATCCCCGAGATATTGTGTTCACAAGGCAAAACATATGTTTTGTGATGTCACATCAACCTTATCACCACAGTCACACTGGGTTTCTATCCAAATTAACCAGAACTCAATCGCAAGGAATACAACTTAAATAATTAATTAAATAATACTGTAATTGTCAAGAGAGCAAGAATTATTACACATGAAAATCAAAAACATGGACAGGCTCTAAAATGTTTGATAATCATAGTAAAAAAACAATAAAGTTTAGTTTTTATTACATGAAGGAATAAAGCTTAAATTGTACATAATGATAAATTAGTTTAGTTTATGACTCACACTCAAAGGTTTCCCCTGCTTTTGGTCTCATGTCAGATGAACTGGTATCAGTCTCTCATCTAATCTTGGCTTTTATTGCTGAACCTTGCTTTCCCAAGTTATTACAAAGAATCTTATTAATAGGCAAAAGTGACGTGCCCTTTTTTTGATGTCCATTCAAAGAGAACCATACCTTGTATAGTCATATCTGGATCTAAAGCTATTTGAGAAAGGTTTCTAATGGGTTTCATACCTCCTGTACCAAAACCTCACTCATCCCGATGGGGAGCAGTTGTGCGATTTTTGTAAGCTATGCTAAAAACCCATTTCACATCCATCCAACCTTTAATATATTAAAAAAGTATAGATGTCTCATTTCGGGAAAAGTTTGCTCTTTTAATAGTGTCGTTTGAATTCCCTGTGTAGCCACAAATCCCCTCATTATAACAACCATCAACCATTTCAACCTTTGAAGTGAACTTTCGAAATCCCATCTCCTTAGTTATTCTAAGTGTAAAAGCAGCCACAGCAGAGGTTGTCTGTAAACTGCAATATGATTCAGAAATTGCAGAAGATTGCACTATCCCGCTACAGCTGCACTTGAGACTTTGAGCCGACAAGGTACTCGCTAGTTTCCCTGGGCTGGCGGAGAAAAAAAAAGGAAGAGACGCAGACGGGCGAATACGTTTCTATCATAGTGTCGTTGTCGAGCGCGGAGCTGGGGGTCCTTATGTCGCTGTTGTCCCCTGAGATATGTGATGCCTTCCTCTGCCGTTTGCTTCCTCTATACCTACAGGAAGACTTCTGCTGGTTCTATCATGTACTCAGCTAACTCAACTTGTTTCTCTCAAACACATCCTCGCATTTTAAAATTCGTCAGTGCCTTATTTTCCAACAATTACACTTTTTTCCTTCTTGTAATTTGTGTTTGAAAGCTAAATATGGGCTACCTGCGAACAGCCTTTGACACCATTTAAGAGGGACGGAGCACTTTGCAGGTGCTGTAGAACAAACTGGAGGCTCTGCTCGGTAGAAATGCCACAGTCCCTACCTGAATTATCCTCCCAGCCAAGTGGAAAAGGTCAAATTCCCAGTGAGATCCCAGAGGAGGTCAGTGGAAGCCTCCCCATGTCAATGGGAAGTCAAGCATAATGTGGGATTTGTCTCCAGCCCTGATGTTTTCACAGCACTAACCTGTAGCTGGACTCAGAAGCTGCCCAGCACAGTGCTGACCATCTCCTCAGCAAAATATATATTAAATGGTCAGTGATGGGGCTGAAAAAAGAAGCAATCATTGGGAGAAGATTAAGACCATATCAGTTGTTTGCTATGCTGCAGTCATTTCTTTTTCCATGAGTCATTTTATTTAAGAACAGCATATCACCACACCCATGATTTAAGCTTTCAGTCAAGGGAAATTTGCACTTAAAAACAGTTTCAATGCAAATGGAAATCCGTCTTCTCCGTTTCTCCGGAGTCTCCCGCTGCCCTGCAACAACATCTCGATGCCACATGCGGACACGTCCTCAAAATGTCCTTGTGTACACGCTGCTTCCTGGTTCGGGTACATCCTGCTGCATTTACACTTTCTTTTCGGAATACAGTGAAGGTTCTGCAACATTCAGATAAGGATTCTAATTTTGCGAGCCAGTGCACTTTGTGTCGACCACTAATGGCTAATGGAGTAAATAATTATAAAGCTAGCCGGCGATAAATCTGATTAGTTTCTCTCTCCCTTTCTCACTGCACTGAATTGGAGGCTGAGGGATACAGGTCTGTTTTTCTATAATTATACAAACCGCAGCTTAATGCTAATCCATAGACTATTTTAGAGAATCACTCAGAGCACTGTCAACTAGGAGCAAAACCGATACCTTTGTTTGCAATCCTATATATTTCTCTTCTACTGTGATTCCCTTTTAGAACGCACAGGACCTTGAAAAATACATTCGCAGCTAAATTGAAAGAAAACAAAACATTGCTATTCAGTCGGGAGGAACTGTAGATTAAAGCACGTTGTGTTATTTAGCTGCACTCGTCCTTTTTGAGAGTAATTACAGCTCAGATTATTTTGTGTGATGTGGAACACAGAGAACTAAATCTGAGCTTGACATCTTTCAGCTCATTTCTTTGGTATTAAGTGTCTGCAACTTTAAGATGAATTAATTATTCTCTGAGAAATCAACGCAAATGTGGAAAAACACCTTATCTTGCAATGTCAAAGACAGTGAAAAACATTCCTGGATCCGTCGCCTGATCTGAATCCTCACCACAATTAAATGTTTTCTTTCCTGACCCATGCATACCCCACCCTTCCACCAAGTTTCATGGTATCCAGCAAGTAGTTTATGTGTTATTCTGCCGATTTCGGCATTTAGAATATATGATGACATTTCTAATCCCTCTACGTCAAAATAAAGTTCAAAGTTCAACTGCCTTTTACTGTTATTATACTCCAGATCAATAATGAGTAAGTTGGAGGTGGTATAAAATATAAATCTATATAATTATCAGTCAGCTCTTCATCCATCCATACTTGAAGGGAAAGGTGGATATTGAACATGTGAGGGAGTGAAGTAAACAAGCTACTCTAAAAAGGTCAAAAATGTACCATCTCTCCTGGACAAATGTTTCGACAGCTTTGTTATGTCTGAAAGAAGAAGTATTTTTTTCATGGGAATACCGCTCCCAATTTCTGTGATGAATCTTGATCAAGAGAAAATACTAAATATTTGACATCATATTCATATTTATCATCATCCTGTGAAACTTCTTTCTCACAAACCTCCTGCTGTCAGACATTTAAGCGTCACATTAATTACTCACCAACATTTACAATGATATCAAACATCATGTGAACCTTTTCCTCTACACGGTCAAACAGGGGGATTCAGTTCAGCCCCCAAAATGTAAGTTGGGGAAGTTCAGGTAGTGAACAGCCTCTGGGAGCCTCCAGAGATGTGAGTCATCAGCCTCGGCTCAGTGGCCAAGCTGCCTGCAGTCAGACCGGGATCACTTTCCCTCCATCAGCAGGATGTTATGAGTCAGAACCCAGAGAGGTCTCCAAAGTGAGGTCTGAGAGGGGGAGGGGGGGGGGGGGTGGTGCGGTGTAACTCTTCCTGGTATGGGGTGAAAAAATGTTCTTTTCTCTGGAGGTATTGCTCTGCAGATTTGTCTGGTTGGGTCTGAATGAAAACCAGGCTGGCACAGACTTTCTGTGCCTGAAACTTTAATGTTGCAAGTAATGGATGCTGAATTTGTGTCTTTATGTGGAATAAATATAACTATGATAATGAACAGTCTGCTCTAATCTTCACAAATGTAATTCAGTTTAAAGTCTTTATATCTTTCTTGATACTTTGCTCTTGGGTCTGCAAAATACTTTTAAAAGAAAACAACATATGCATTGATAATAAAAACAAAGCAACGTTTGTGTTATTTTAAAGAAAAAACACAAGAAAAAATGCTTTAAAATAGCCGAGAGTGTTCTTTACATTAATCATAAAAAATATTCTATCCTATCAGCCTAAGTCCTTTTCCCACAGGAACTGTTTACAGCCATAGTTCATACATGGTAATACATTAACATGCATAATTTCTGAAGTTGCATACTGGCTCTGACCATGAAAAGGTTTTGTTTGTTGCGTGGGTTCCTTGCTGCTCATTCCCAGGGATGGGTCCAGTAGCACAGATGGCGATGCTTAAGATGATTAACATATTTTTTTGGTATTTCCCGTCTTTCTTGGCACCAGGTTTGGAGACTTTGGAGACCGTCTACATCACGTTTCTGTTTCATGTTTCGCTCTGCCAACGTCAGTCCAGGTCCTTACATTAGAAAACTTTAACATTTATTAACATTAAACTTATTCTAGGACTAATAAGAAATAGATGGATGTTTACCTCTGTCTATATCTAATAAGCCCAAAAATCTCTGACTGTGGCTCACACATCTCGAAATCTGTTGCCCAAGTCAAAGTCAAATTAATCTAATAAATGAGATTTGTACAGACAATACTTTCAATACTAACAACTTTGAATAAGCAGGCGACCAGCAGCGTCGACCGGACTAATCAATGGGACATTGTCAGTCAAGGCAACAGCATGTTCATAAGGACAAAGACAACTGATTCTCCAGTTCAGGGTTCTGAGTAGTGAGTCGAGCTTCACCGAGCTTTGAACAAACAGGTGAACAGCTCTTTGTGCAGCAGCTCTGTGGACCGAGTCCCGGCTCAACTACTGCAAGTCACTATTAGTTTCAGAAGGGAAAGATTTAACCAGTATCACCAAACATCCCATTCCTAGCACACAGGTTTAGATTGAATACTGGACCAGTTCAATCTAATTCTGTGTCAGAAAAAGTTACTGCAAGTACAAAAAGTTGAAATCTAATCTCTCTTCCCTTATTTTCTTGCTCAACTAATCTCCTCGGAGGCCGGCACTTACCAACTCGCGGACCTTGTGGGCCACTTACTATGAACCACTTTCTCATCAAAGCACCAAACTGCACGGATCGACTCTACTTAGAGGAGTCAAGTGGAGTCTATATTTCAAAGGCGGGGACTGTGTTGTAGCCGAGGCAATTACAAACAAGCTTTCTCCCCCCTGAAGATCTGCCAACGCGTTATACCTCTGTCAGCAGTTTTCTTCAGGGCTACCGTTCAAGCAATGCAACACTTTACAGTCTGATTTACCTTATTATGGTAATGACCAAAGTTTGTCTACTTGCCTCGGGGTTGGGGGGGGGGGGGAAGGAAAGCAAAAAAACACACACTTGGCAAGTCTTTGTCCTGTGTGTTCAAGGAGACGTCACTTGAAAAGATCAGTGATGCCTTGAAGTGGGGGAACAATGGAGTCTTTATAGAGCAGGAGGGAAAAGACTGGGTAGCAAAGAAACACTTAACCCCCACTCCTCCTCCCCCCCCCCCCCCCCCCCCCCCCCGAAAAACACTATGAAGGGATGATTGCGAAGGCATTGCGTCGCCAATCTCTTTTAGTGTGGCTCAACATACAGTTTAACTGTTGTCTTATTGGACACTCCTGGATCTCACCATTTGTGAAGAAGCTTATGTAAGAAAATATACTCATGAGTGAGATGGATGATATTTGTCATATATGGAAAATGTAGGCAAGTAAAAATAATATTCAAGTAGAAGGTTAACTATGTTCACTCAGCTGATAATAACCCTGAATTTTAATCAATGTTAAGTGAACATAATGGGTGTGGCATGGATGTGCAGTGGTTAGCAGTATCAGTAATGGGTTTTCTCTGGGTGCTCAGATTCCTACCACTGTTTGAAGACATGCAAATTGTCCAATACAGATAAGTGACTCTAAATAAACGCTTACACGATAAGCAGTACAGGTAAGAGATGGATTAACACAATGGATTTGCATAACTTTGTGGCATCTAGTGGTTAGATTGCAGATTGTAACTAACTGTTGCCTAAGGTAACATAAAACTGCAAAAGGCCTTTTCCATGTGTTTGGTTTGTCTCTTGTGGGCAGTGCGACATGGAAGAGGACTCACTACTTGTTTAGACATCAAGGGCTCATTCTAATTTAAAGAAATGACAGTCACTCTTAGTTTCAGGTGATTACAGACTAACAAAAACATAATTTTCAGTATTATGTTCCATTTCGGCCAACTGATACACACTGGACCTTTTATACTAGAGCTGAGACGATTGATCGATGAGTCGTTCTGAGAGACAATCATTCAGATGCGGAGGAAGAAAAAACCTTTACCATAAATAAGGGATACAATACTGGAGGCTCCTCCATCAAGAACACAATGAACTATTGTTTACAAGTCCACAGTAAAGCTGCTGAACATTAATATATTTTACTCAATATTTTTCAGACCAGGAAAATCAACTACAGTCGAAAGGTCACCTCACAAACACAAGCACACAGCCTACACACTGATATGTATATTTTACTTGCTCCAATTATCTTGATGACATGGTTCGACAAAGCAGTAAGAAAATAATAAGCTATTGGTAGCTGGTGACTCCAGCTGCATATATGCAATAATCAGTTCAAGTTTTCCCAAGATAATATTTCTGAAATGCTGCAAGAAAGTACAAAAAAGAAGAAATCTGACGGCTACATCTCTATGCAAACCTTTCCTTCCCCTTTCCTCCCTCAGTATGACGATTCCCTGTTGGGAAATGTGTGGCTTCTCAGATGGTGTTGTAATGTAATCCACTGGGAGAGTGCAGAGATATTTACTCTAACACCGCTGGTATTTTCTGATTACTAATTCATAGGGATGGATCAGGGAAAGAGTTAGTTGAGTGTGACACGCCTACACACACACACACACACACACACACACACACACACACACACACACACACACACACACACACACACACACACACACACACACACACACACACACACGTCGGATAAACAGCAGATGCAAAGAAGGAAGAAGCATTTCCCTTCTTTTCTTTCCCCAAATTCTTCTGTTTCTCTTTCTACCTTCAAAACACCCTTTTCACCCTAAACTAACTGGAGCTGACTGATTTGTTCGAGGCTTTCGCATATATAATATATCTGTTTAACATGTATTTTATGTAACATGAGCTAGATTTAAGACTCGTCAGAAGTTCTGCTTTGCCAAAATACAAAAACTATGAAGACTACTTGATGAATATTATTTTCCGATGTGTTGGTTATTTAAAGGCAGGAAAATCCAATGTGTAATTTAACCACATGAATAAAGAGAGGCAGAAAGATAAAGCAGACAGAGCTTCAACTGAACCTAAAGAGAAGCTCATTGGAATCGATGATCATTGTGAGGTACCCTAATTGCTGAGGATAATAAGGAATCGACTGAAGCAGTCAAGCTAGAAAACACAGAAACTGCATGCCTGTGGTGCCTGCGTGTGCAGAAACACATTGGACATTTTTTCTATTCACTGGCCTTTTTCTGCACGATGAACAAAACAGATATTGCTGTTGAACAATTTTGCAGAACAGCATTATGCTCAGTGATAAAGCTTTAGACATTCACAGTTTATGGTTAAATTCAAATTATACTGTGGCAACTTGGGAAAGGTACGGGACAGACTGTGGCTATGAGGTATAGTCCCAGGTCGTGCTGTTCCACAACATTCAGAACCTCAACAGCAGATTATCAGTGTGCAGGGTTATTTGTAGGGAGTTCCTCTTTCCTTCTAAAAGAGGAACTTCCTGTTCCTGCTTTGTTGATTCTTGCTCTGACGACAGGATCTTCCAGTCTGGCAGTGACTCTGAACAATTATTGTCCGACTCTGCAAAAGCTGCATCAGATTCTGGTCCTTCAACTGTGGATGTTGAGTCTAGTTTGTGTTGAGGTCATTGCCATGGTCTCTCTGGGTTTGTCTGTCCGTCTGAACCAATTCCCATGAGATTTTGTGGAGGGGTGGGGCATGACCCAAGGAAGAACACATTTCATTTTGGAGGGGGTCCAGATAAAGCGGCAGATCCTTTAAGCATGGCGAGATTGGGCGTTAGTGATAGCAGAGGTACACACTCTCCAAACACCCTTCTAGCTGCTTTTACTAATAATTTGCAATTTGAAAGCACATGGGTCAGTCTTAAAAAAAAAATCAGATTGAATGTATTGAGGAACATAGAACCTGGAAACATACAGTAGCTAACCTCCGACTCTAAAGCCTGAATTTACCAAAAAACGAAGACCAAATAAATGTACAGAAAGTACCCTGGTATGTCAAGCGTTCTTGTTTGTGTTCAGGTCAAGCAGATGATAGAACTCTGAGGTCCTCCCATAGAACAATTAGCAGCACAAATGTTCTGTACACTGTACCCTGGTGAGGCCCTATGAATATTTCATGGCATGCAAGAGAGCGGCTGCATGATGTAGAGCACCAAGGGTCAGTGGGAGCCGGATTGGAGGAGGGAGAGTCCTCCACACAGAGGCTCGTTCATTAGAGCCGTAGGTAGAGAGAAATAGAGGGAATGTATAAATTCAATTCCCTCGCTGCAAGATGCTTTGGAAATATCACTGAGAACATGAGCATTTTCATACACTCTGAACCTGGGGTCAGTCCACACCAGTGGCCACATACGTGTACACTTAATATGTAAATTTTATACGTGTATGATGTGTTATACAAATATTCACAGTGCAAGAGCATCTGCAACCTGAAATTCAAAAGACAATATTTAAAAATGCACACTCTCTTAAAGACAGTCAAACATTTTTTTAGCAAATATATTGAATGACGTCAAACTTTAAAGTTCTACGAAAGCCTCTACTGGTATTTCACACGTTTTGACCTTTCACTTTGGTTTGGTTAATCACACCAGACAATACAAAATAATATACACAACCTACTATATTTATTGTCAGGAAGATTATCAAAATGTGGTATTGAATTTAAAAGTTCCATGTTGTATCCATCGTGTGACGATTCTCTAACTTCACCAACAAAGCTTCATGCGTTCTGCTTTGCTTTATATTTCACATTACGTAAAACACATGTGTACTTGATGCATCTGCTCTGGGATTCATGGTCCAAGTGAGCCTGTGTCCTCGTCTACAGACCATAATGTAACTAACTGAAGTAAAGAGAGAGAGAGATAGACTCACTGAGGCACCTCTAACAACCAAGAGCTAGCAGATGTATCCTTGAATGCACATAAAAAGCACCTTCACTGGGACACATTAGTATCACCCACCAGTGGTCTGATCCCTTCGTTTCAGAGGTCAACACAGCATTGCTGTATTTCCCTTGAAACTCTGGAGGAAACTACACACTGCTGTGCACATACAGTAGATCTGAAGCAAAACTAACGTGAATTGCGATGATTTTAAAAGACTGTTCCACACACTGTCACTCCCACGCTCACCAAGGCCAAATTCTCACCTATACCCAAACATACAGTACTCACACACATGCACACAGAGCCTCCGGCGCCGCATGACTCATCTCACAACTTCTGCCCACTTTCAACCTGCTGCTCTGTTACCCTCGGCCAGAAGGGTTTCACATTAATTAACTTGACTGTGGCGCCCTGACACTGTTTAATTTGTCCCGCCGCAGTTTCATCATGAACCAAGGATATAAACCGAAAAGAAATATTCTTCATTGATTTATTTGGGGCATCGTGCATTGACTGTCTTGCCCTGCTCTCCCGCTCTCCCCCTACCTCTCCATCTCACAGACATATCACCAACACAACCATCCGTCATAGTCGGACTGGGCATCAGGAGCAACTGGAGAAATCCCAACACATTGGTGAGCCTGAGGACTGGATTTGTTTAGATTTCACCGCCCCTGTCCATTTCTTAACCCGTTTACCGTGCTGCATGCATGTGCTGGGACTGGAATATGATATGATATATAAAATATGGTCTTATTTGAAAATGTGTCTAAGAAAGTACCCTCCACAAACACACATACACATCCTGGGTCAGATACTGCAACAAACAGAGTCTAATTATGTGAGAAACAGTAACCAGTGTTTCAGCGTGTGTGTGTGTGTGTGTGTGTGTGTGTGTGTGTGTGTGTGTGTGTGTGTGTGTGTGTGTGTGTGTGTGTGTGTGTGTGAGAAGTTAAACAAGCAGAGAGATGCATTTTGCTCTGAGCATTTTTCACTCAACCTCAATGCCATGTTTGTTTGACAGGAGCCTCCACATGCCTCTCCCTTAGCTGCCTATTAGCTGTAATTAATGTGCCACGGTACTTTACCTGCTAGCAGCGATATACTCATCTAATACATTGTAAACAGAATTAAGAAACAAAATTCAATCAAGCTGTAGGGCCTGTTCACCACGAGCCGACAGACTCGTCACACTGTGTGTAATAGCAGGGAAATGAAATCAGAATACACAATAGTGTTAACAATACAAGGACAATATATTAATTCTTTAAAATACTATGACCATTCTACCTCAACCACTTAGATACCAGGTTGTTTCCAATTACTAGCGTACTGCCGAGATGGATGGATGGTCTGATGTGAGGCAACTAAATCTAACAATAAAATCATTTTGAATTGCCGTCTGGACCAACAGGAGTACATATATGTGTTTCCGGATATGACAACACTATTTGCAAGAGAACACTATTCATCAGCCCCAACCACAACTTTTAAATATGACACATTTTATCAATAATCAAGGTTTGGTTCTGAGGGGAAAAAGGGAATCCACAACAATCCAGAAACAAGAGTCAATGGCAATCAAATGCTGGTTCACATTCACATGCAAAGATGAAATATAATTCAAAGCTGTCTGAAGCTAAGACCTTCAATGAGCTTCCGACACACCCCTGAGATGCCTACTCCAGTGCCTCAAAGATTAAGAGACCCAGTCTTCATGAGGCACGGGAACATTCCTGTAATGATCAAGTCCCATGTACCCAGAATTATTCCACAGTCCTCAGTGCTTTGTCCTCCAAAGAATAAGTGACTACGAGATAAATCAATTTGCCGTCATTGGGATCCTTCAACTCTCTGTGCTCCTTCAAATCTCACCACTACCACTCTTTCACATGATTCACTGAGGTCCTTCCCTTATGGGGCATGGGAGGTTAAAATCAAAAGAGTCACAGTGTTTCCCCTTGACAGACTCATCTTGATAAAGTAGCTTTACCTTGGTCTGACCTGTTTTCCGCCCTCAGGCCATATGCTACTGGGCGGATCTATCTTACGATCCAGCTTGGCCATCCCCACCAATCTGGACACAGCTGAGCTCCGGTGGAGGTAAAATATAAAAATATTTTCAGAGGCAGCGATGCAAGGCCACTTGAATTAGGGTGCTAATGTAGCGTTGCCCATAAGTGCGAAATGGCATTGAGACAGCGCACACTGCCAGCAGCGTTGCCATTAGGGCTCATTTTCCACTCTTAATGGCACAGGCACCTTGTTTAATAAGCATGGATTACAGGTCATAAAGGGCAATGAAGCACAGAGAGCCACACAGGCTGGGAGGGGGATACAGGGAGGGAGGGGGGGGGAGAGGTAGGGATGGCCTGAGGAGAGAAAGGAGATAAGGGGGCAGAGGAACTGTGAAGAAGGGAAAGATAAATGACAGAAGGGGAAACATGACAAGGGGAGAGGGAGATCAAGAGAGGGAAGAGATGAAAGTGAAAGAAAATACTATTAACAATACATCATGAATGTAAAACATCTACTGTGGGTCAGTGTGGATGTCAACGACCCTGTACACTGCAAGAGAACCTGGCTTTTTGATAGTGATCAGCACAATGCATTACCAAGAAGTTAATGCTTCATTTCTAGAAATGTTCTCATGGATCAGACAACTGGCTGTTGATTTCAATTCATATATGACTGTTTTTTATTTCAGGCTCTAAAGCCGGATAAAGTTCGGTATCAGAGTTTTGGTATAGATACGGTTCGGACTCTATCATACTTTCTTAAACTTCCTACTGATCGTCTTCTAAAGATCAAAGAGCCCGAACTTGTACCTTTCAAACACATTGGATAGTTTCACTGGATAAAATGCAACAAAACTGAGATGTTCACCAACCTGTTGCACGAAACCTCCATCTGCTGCTTTGTGGTTTGAATTTTAGCAAAGTTGGCAAAGGGTGTTATTTCAGCTGTTAGCCATTGGTTTCCATTTATTTTAGAGTAATAATTATAGTGAATATAAATGAGAGAACATTGAATTCCGGAACCATTATCTTGTACAACAAATTGCAATAAAAGTGCATCATAAACATTTGCCCAAACCTGTAACTGTTACAGCTTCAAATTAGTTTGTAGCTCCTGTTTTGAGTATAGGAAACATCCATTTAGGTACTTCTCTATTCTGAGCATGCTGTTCATACAAGAAAAAAAAGAACCAAGTTGATAGGACGCATTCTAATCCTCCTGGTATTATCTTAGAAAATAAGGGAAATGTGACAGTGTCCCATTGCTATTCTTCGGGAAAACAGTGTAAATTACTTTCTGAAGTTTCTCACATTTCCCCACTGGCTGATGATTATGCTCTGTTGAGGAATTCAGAGAGGATCACTGATGTCGTGGATAGAAATCTGAGACATGTCTGCTCCCTCTTTCTTCTATACTTTTCACATTCTCGCTCTCCAAGGCACTGACGGATTTTTTTTTTAAGTACAAGCAATTTCACTCAGGCAAATTCGAAACTTAAGTTAAAGTTTTTATGATTGAAATGTTGTTTTTCCTATGATTTGGGCAAGTGCCAACACAGACTTGCATTAAGCATTGCAGCACATTTGACAGATGCGACACTGATGGAAATGAATAGAAAACTATGATCACACACAAGCTCGGGCACATGGAAACCCACCAACATGCCTTACGCCTCATCCAGCTCGTTTTTCACCGCCCCAGGCTCTGAGCCAATTAGCTCACACTAGAGGATATTAATTTCATCCATGGCACAGTGGGAAATCATAGACACCACTATTATTCACTTGTCATGTCTTAATGTTAACCCCATGCTGGGATCATTAAGGATTCATCATGTTATTCAGGGCATAGACAGACTTTTTACAACCTGTAGATGAAGTCGGAATCTAATAACTGCTGTTATCCAAGGTGCTCAGCTGGGTCTAGTCAAACAGTGATGGATTCGATGTGTTGGTGCACCAGAGGGTGGTGGTGTAGATACTGAGGTGAGGGACTCTGGTAGATCGGTGTAATGGATCTTTCATCCTGCTACAAGGCATCAAGGTTACCACAGGTTTGTCTCAAGGTGGAGCTCACGTATGCATTCAATTAATTTAAGAGTTTAAAGTCAATAACTCATTTGGGTTATTGTGTCCACAATATTAATACATTTCCAAAAATAAAAAAATCTGTTTTAATCCCACATCTGGCAGCCTTTCATCCAAATAGACACATCTGCACACACATGTCAGCCCACAGCTGCTTCGCATCTATTACATCTCATCGGCTTTTAGAAGATTATGAATCAAACGCTCAACTCAGACTCATCAGACTAATAGACAATCACAGAGAGTCTAGAATATCAGGAAAGCTTCTTCACAAACTGGTGCACTGATTAAAATGTGTCATCCAGCAACAACAGCTGCAGTTAGGAAACAATAATTTAATGTTGTATATTGTATTATGCAGCAGCGAAGTCGGCCCATCAGCATATGTTCATGGATTTGCTGTTTTATTTGCGATGGAAGAATTTGGAAGCAAATTCCAACGCCCTTAGGGTAATTTACACTTAAAAAGTTGCTTGGATCTGCAAGATGTACAAATGAGGACAAGATAGAAAAGATTGGAGTCCCAACGAAAGCTCCACAACAAAGAGGAGAGGAGGCTACATTCAAACTCCTCAGGACAAGTACAGTAATTAGATATCATGTTTAGATACAGGATGAAAATTAGAACAGTATGAATCAGCATGCAACCAAATGAAAATGTGGGTGTTTGTTTGTGACAGAATCTGGTTTTATCACAATCTCTCAGCGCGGTTATGACTCCACTTCAGAGATTATATCTTGGAGGCAGTAGGCGTTCACACCTCTCCACTCCCTCCTTATGAAAACTCAAAGGCAACTCTGGAGAATATTGGAGAAATGAAACAATAAACGCTTGATACAATACTAAAGTTTGTTTGAACTCTTCCCCCAGCATGGTAAAGATTCAAGGACATAATTCTTTAGAAATCACATTATGTAATTGTAGAAGTTTTGTCTGAGTGAAGCAACACTACTTTTTTTCTTCTAAAGTTGAGAGAAATGTATTAATATCATTATTATTATCATCAAGCATTGAGAAATTAACTTATGTCACAGTTCTTCAGTCATATAAATAGATTTTGCGCTCAACAGTTATTACCTCCTACATATGTACAAACAGAAATAAACAAGCCTGAGGCATATTGGCACTTTGAACTAAATGCAAATATAATCATGCCAACTTTATCATAATGCTAACATGCATAATGGTAATTTTTGTATCATGTCAACCACTTAGTTTAGCAAGTTAGAATGCTAACATTTGCAAATCAGCCCTGAGGCTGGGCATGTCATCAGGTTTGCAGGTTTAGACCTTTTACCACTCACATTTCTCTTTCCATTCACAAATACAGACACATTTTGCTGTTTCAGAGAAACAAGCCAAAGCTTTATTACGCATATGCTTATTTACTGAAGCTGGGGCTAATCCATAATATCCTGCTGCTGGACAGTTAGCGGCATCTACTGTGTTATATTTACTATAAAATACGTTTCTGTGCATGAGAGGAAATGTGGTGGAGTGGATGTGTATGCACGTGGATGTAGAGGTTTATAGGACTAACAAGCACATTGCCAGACGCACGCATGGAGAAATGTGCAGGCAAACAGACAGAAAGCCACAGTGTGTTGAAGTGGACAGCAGATACCATTTGTTGCTGCTGTGTTTGAAGTACCTTACTGCAGAGAGAGTCCTGTGCAGGATTCATGAGATGCGAGAAATGAACCCCGAGGAGCGACTGTCATAGCATTATGCTGACGCCTCCAACAGAAGATGGCGAAAACACTCACTAGCTGGACCCCCGCAGTGTCACACATATTTGTGATGGATAACAGCAGACTCTCGCAATCTGTTCCCTCACCTCCCCTCTCGAGAAAAGAGGGGGGATCAAATGAGTTAATCCCCGCAAAAAACTTTTTCTCCACTTTTAGCGTGTTCAGCACAAAGCGCTGATCAATGGTGTTAGATGGCTCGTCTTACACCGTAAGCCCTGGCACCACTTCACATCAGATGAAAGCAGCGATGATTTGCTGGGAATCAGCATTTAGCCACCTACACAACCTTGGGACCGCCGTGGACCCGTAACTTTTAGATCTCACCACCCTCCTCCTGGTAAAAGCAGCTGCAAAGTTTTACGCAGCAATTAAACAAGATAAAAATGTCCTTACTTTCTCATTTACATAAGCATCGCATCAACCGTTGCATCGCAAGTCCTCCCCTTCAACACCTTCCCTGCAGTGTGGTCACCAAACATGCTTTGGTTTGCAAAGTAGGGAAAATAAGTTCTCATCCAGTTCCACAGTGATAATGAACATGTGTCCTCTATATTTCATTCCTGTGGATGATGGATTTTTGGATCATGTCTTTTTTTTTCTGACAAGAAAAACCGATCAAGTAACACGGGTCACTCATGGGTTTGCTCCAGGCCACAGCTGCCATCTGCAGCTCTGTACAGGAATACAAAGAACACACTGGCTGCTATTTTAAGTACATTTTATGGATGAGGCTTATGGCAACAAATTGCGAGAGGCCATGCTTTATATTAAGAGATAGATGAGAAGATGGTTTGAGGGGAACATGAAAGGAAAGTGTGTGTGTGCTTGTACTTGTGTACAGTGTGTGTGTGCATGTTATGTATGAAGTTCTTCCTCTCCCAAGCAGGGCATATTATAATCAGCTCGCAGCCTGGGGGTTGAGGGAGCGAGGTGCATGTGCAGAGGCAGAGCTGGTTGCCTGGATCACATATAGGTGGAATAAGTCAATGTTTTAGTCTGTTTGTTAGAAATATAGGATAATAACACATGAGCTATAAATCTGTGTCAGTGTCTTATTTCTTGTCTGATAAAGTTTTTCAAAGAGTTGTGCCTACATTTAACTATGTTTGTGTACATAAGTACATACCGCCAATGTTCAAGTCTGTGTGTGTGTGAGACAGAGAGAGACAGCAAGATATAATGGCTGAGACAGGAAGTCTAGTTAAATGCCTTGGCCTTGGGAAGGAGCCTGAAGGATTCACTGGGCTGTCAACCTGCCAGGACCCCAGGGACCAGCCGGTGCCCAGGAGGCTTCACTCACACGCTGCAGGGAGAGAGGCTTTGATGATATTCCTCTATTATGAGCAACAGTCAACTTCGTGCTTGTAGAAATTGGGTATTAACGAGTGCAGAGATGGCTATTCAATAGTGAATGTGACACTAATGAGGATTTTCTGTCCTGAAATTCTGTTTCAGAGTTAATTCCCAACAATGTTTCAGTGTCGTGTTAACACACAAGTGCAGAGTGGTGGTTTTCTTTCCCCCCAACCTCAGGCACTTTTTTATATGCTCGGGCAATAGAAGAGTACATTTGGTTGGTAAGCCTTGTGTAGGGAAGGGAGGCATTTTAATCAAAATCTTTCAAATTTGATACAAACAGAAATTAAATAAGCCTTTATTTGTGTGGCTAATGCATGGCAAATAAATAGAAATATTAAAATGTTGTGGCACACTGGCTTTCATCAGTGTGACTGAACAAGAATGAACAAGACATACAGGCAGGGGATTTAAACGTGTTGAGGAAGGAAAGGGTTTCTTTTTTTGGAGCCATGATAGACTAAGCACTATGATAACACATAGCAGTTGCATTGTTATTATCGGTTGATTGTTGTGGTTGTGGTTGTGTGTGTCACAGTGATCTTGATGTTTGATCACTAAAATCAAATAAGTTACTGTTAGTCCAAGTCAACATTTGTGCCAAATTTGAAGAAATTCCCTCGACACTCTACTGGAGATATCAGGTTCATGAGAATGTGACACATAGACAGATAAAGATACAGACGAACACACAAGCAGTCTGCAAACAGAATGACTCAAGCCTCGATCTTTGCCGGTCATGCACAGCTGCACAAGTTAGCATGGCTGCATGTTGTCTTACTTATCCATCTTTGTCTTTGTGTAGATGTAGCATTGTCACGATTTCCTTCCTTCTTATCCGAACCATCTATTCCTGTAGCTACTCAGTGCTGATGTATTGAGGCTCTTGGATGAATAGCAGAACAACAGAGTCGGTAAAAGAAAACCAATGAATTCATCTCGTTAATAAAAATCAATTTGTTCACGTCAGTGGTAGAATGACAAACAATGTGGGGATGACTTGGTTGTAATTTGTCCTTATGATCATCAGACTTCTTTCTCATTGCTTTCTGTCATGAAAACTGTGATCACACACGACTACCAGGAGCAAATGCATCATATGTGACTGTCTGCTGTTCTGTCAATCAGTAGAGACCAAAGATTAGGCTGGCAGTCATCACGGCCAATCTGTGATGTATACAATCTGATCCCAGCCTCAAATAGCCAATTTCACTGAAACACACATGCAGCCTAGAGTTCATACACATACCGGTGGCATATACAATCTCTGCATCTCAGCAAAACTACCCAGGGACCTTCATTCGCTGCCTCATACATCACGTAGATAATAAAATACCATCGCCATTCCGTTGCCTGACAATGTCAACAACAAATGGAGTGTCTTCCTGTATCCAATTATAAATAATGTGGCGTCTTTACAAGAGGATAAAGCATCTGATTCCTATCATGCGATAGAGATCAATCAGAATATATATTAAATAATAATGTCATCTCTTATTCTGTTTCCTTCAAGCCAGGGTCGTCCTCTGTCGTGGCTTGGAGGTAGAGAAGGAGAGAGGTGGAGGATAAGAATGGTAGGAAGCAGAGAAAGATAACTACTCTGACCTTGAAGAGGTAATCCTCCATACGAAAGCATGACTGGTGCTTCTACAAGGCTCTACTGCCTGTCTGCCTGTTTCTACTACTAATGAATCTAGTTAAATAATGCAAACTGAAGCCAACATGACTACCTTGAAGACATATCCTTTATTTAAACTGCAAAAATTCAGTATTATCAGTAATTTCAAGAGAAAAAAATCATCAAAAATCATCACGTGAAAGTTTATGATGTTTCTTTCGGGAAAATTAATTTTTACAATTAATATACAGGATTATAAGTCTCAGTTTATGACCTTGTGTTAAGCTTTTCTTCCCGTCTTTGATACATAGTAAGAACGTCTTCCGACTATCGAGAAATGAAGACAAAATATTCCAGGTATGATCGTTGCTCAGTTTGAGAAGGAGTCTGCACAGTAGCGATCAGGGGATGGAACCGTGGTGTCGAGGTCCTGCTGATACAAGCGTTGACCAATCCTGAGACAGTCTCAACTGTCACTCATGTTGTTTCACCCGTTTTTATAGCATCAGATAACTTATTAAAGCCAAACTTGAGCAGTTGGACACACATCAATGTGATAAGAACTTTCTAAAATGACAGAAATCCATCTTTGAGAAATATTTATTTGACATTTACCTTGATTTTTGGGTCCATGTCTCATCCATTAACATGGAGGAGGCAGGATTTTGTTTTACCTTTACTGCCGCCAGCCACCACAGGGACATCAAGACGCTTTGGTTTCACTTTAGGCAGCTGTCATGTCATCCATCTTTATATACAGTCTATGGTTTAACGTTTAAACCCCAACTTTTTTCAATATTAAAAATAATGAGTGATTAGTCATTGTTTGAAGTATCATCCCTACCAGCCCATTAGAGAGTCACAGTGTGTGTTAGCATGTGTGTGTTTGTGTGTGTCTCTGTTTATCTATGTGTGTGTCAGTCATTTTGCCACAGCTGGGTATAGATACGAATACAATAGGGAGAGATGGCATGAATAGAAATACATTTATCCTTGTATCTGGTGTGTGTATGACTACAGAGACACAGAGGGGGAATGCCCAGCTATACAATTACACAGTGATACTATCGAGTTCAGTGGGATGTAATAAAATATAGTACGCAGACAGCCTTATCAGAGCGTCATGGTAATTAAACACATACAGTAGAACAGCACAGCGGCTGTGTGAGTAAGTGGAACAATGAGGGGAAACGCAGTGGATGAAGGAGACATATTATAGAGAAGTATTAACAAGAAATCCCTTCCCAGAAAACCGTCTGGCAAAGGCTCCTCACTGAAACCTCATCCAGCGTGACTCAAGGTTTTGAATGGTTTCAATCTATTGTTTCTTTAAAAAAATGTAATAAATTGACATCAATTTAAAGCCAGGTCTCTGTGGCCGACAATCGAAAATAAATAAAAAATGCAGCCCCCCCCGAACAGAAGTTAAGGGTGGATAAACTCCTGGGGACTGGCATATAATGTACATGTCACAATGTACATTTTTATTACCTTAATTTCATAAATTCATAAATATAATCATGCTACTTTGCACTTTGTTGTCCTCGATTATCCAACAAAAATAGTATTGTCCTATTTCAGTCACTCTGCCTGTTGGTCTGTTGATATTTCAGAACGTTAAACATTTCACAATAAAAGCCATTTTAAGACATTACAGAATTTGGGGCTTTTAATGTGAAGGGATCACAGGAAGTGAGTACAGTTTAATGCAGAAACTTTAAAAAAAGGGAATTTTGGAGTCGATCAAAACAGGAATCCTGACCTAAATATGACTTTTTATACATTCAAAATAAAGGCACCTTTACCTTCTACAGGTGAATAAAGACTCTAGTTGTTATTGGGGGGGATATGATATTCAGAGGGTCACACAGAGTTTCTATGAATCATTTCTGAAACAAAATGAAAACAATTAAATACATTGTATATAGTATATAAAGTAAAGCGCAAGTATGTTAACTAGAGATGTGAAAAGATTTTCTTTTAAGTCAATCAATCAAATGAAATCTTTAGATCTTGTTTAAAGTAGATGAAAAGATCTGAAAACTGAACAACAAAAGAAGAAAAGATTGTTCCAGGAGTTTTACTTTAAGTATCTTACATGTATGTCAAACACTTGGTCCTTTAAGAACAGCTGATCCACAGAATGTCTGTTGAGTCGCACTATTTACCTTCATCATATCACAGGCAGTCGGGCTCAGATCAAAGAACGGGGCGCTACAATACCCAGCTCATATTTTTAAAGCAAAGCAATCAATAGACTCATATAAGAATGTGTGTAAGCTGTTCAGATGTACGACACATACAAGCCTTGTACCTTTGCTGTGTTACTTCTCCCGATAAGTTTGAAATGGAAAAGAGAAATTGGAGAATTTGTCTCACTTTGCCAGGTCATTTCCTGAACGTTCACCTTGGATAGGGAGCCACTGACCACAGCTTTGAAATCGGGCTGTCAGATCCTGAGGGGCAAACAACAACCTCCTGCAAGGTCAAACAATGAAGTGTACTGTATATTCCCTGTTTCTCAGAGATGGAAAACCTCAGGAGGGCAGTTAATCCAAGACCCGAGTGACATCGGCCCGACCTTGTGCCGGCACCCGCGAGACCTGCGTTGTTAGCATGCATCACAGAGACGCTCTACGGTCACAGACTCCACAGACCCCACGAAGTAAACAGCATTTCTAGCACGAGGTGGGACTAATGAGGCGTGACAAGCCATTGATCTGAGGCTCAGGAAAACATCAATATTACCTCATAGTGGAGACGGAGCACAAGTGACATGGGCCTTTCGCTTTTTTTAAGCCAATCACTGAGGGAATGTATGATTTTGGCTTTTGATATGAGGAAGCAGCTCTGGGGCAGACGACAAACAAGGTGACAGATTCAATTATCCAGCCATGCAAAGTGGACAGGACTCATCAGTGTTTGTCATAAAGAGCATTTGTCCGTTTGTCTTTATCAAAGAAACAAGGAGGTGTTTAGATTGTCAGGTTTGGACGAAATCTGTCCAATTTTTGGAGCAACAGCTGTTAAGAATAGGAGGCTATGGATACATGTCAAGTAATGGGGTTTTGTTGTGAGTCCATTTCAGAAGGAGTGAAGAACAGAAGCATGTTGGGAAACCAGTTCCAGCATGTTTCGGCTCCTTTAAAGTTCAATGCTGCCGGTAACACAGAAAAGACACTCCACCATTTTTTAAAAAGGAAATTAGAATAATTAGCTGTTTGCTCCAATAATTACTCAAGCGTGTGTCATGCAAGATAACCAATGAAAACAAATTGATCCTGACACTTATATTTACAAGTATTCACCAACACACAAGAAAACAACCCACCTTAAAAGTTGTCAGTTGCCTCTGAGTGGTACAGTGAGTTCAACTTTTTTTATCAGCTCAGGTCCGTTTTGCAAACAAATCGTTTTCATATCCTGGACTGTCGAGCTTGACATATTTTGGCACGACCTTTCTTAATTTTCTCGGCACATGCAAGTTAAAAAATTTAAAACACAAACAACTTGTGTTCATGCCACAGTTTTTGCTGAATTCCATGCTGATTACAAAATTCATCCACGGTATTCAATCATAAAACTACTGATACAGTGAGTCTATATAGTCTTGTGGTCTGTTATAGATGCCGTATGTATATAAATTGCCCACTAAAGGAACAGTGGTTACATAATCATCATAAGAAGCAACAACTTAACTATGTGTGCATCCTGGGTGCGTTCTGGTACTTAAAGAAAAAATCACTGCACCTCATGTGCGGCCATAACATGTTCTGACCTCGTTCATAATAATGTCAAACAATATTCTCTCTTATATGGACTGAATGTAATAAATTCATAATAAATCTTATTATTTAGAGACAGAAATATAGAGAAAGAGGAGAGAAAGTGCAAGAAAAACAGATAATGAGTCGACATGATGGGAATTTGCTGCAAACGTGTCATGTTTTACATATTGTACATCATGCGGAATTTCCTTTGTGTTTCAGTTGGTGCTACTGTTTGTTTCCTCTTTAATTATATTCGCTTCGTTCTCTCTCTACAGTTTTTATCTTCTTCTGCAGCAGTGCTCTAAAGTTTTTAAATAGAAAATGACGAATATGCTGCCTTTTTCATTCCCCTTTTAAGAAGCCGGAGTGCAAAGCTGACTGTAGAACAGTCCTTTCATTTAGTTTGGAAAACCTGCTGACGTCTTTGATGGGAATTTACAAAGTAGAGTCAACTTGGTGGGGCCTCGGAGACAAGGGGGCCACTCTGAGTATTTGTCAAAAGAGTTGCCAGGAAAGCACTTTTTCTTGACAGCCTGGTTTTGTTCCCTTCGGCTGGAATGGGAATGTTAACAATCACAATCGTAAAGTTTGGGTGTGAGCGTTGGGTTGGAACAAGTAATCGTCCCTCACCATCTCCAAACTGGGAGCGATGCTTGGGTTTATAAAAAAAAGGGCTTAATGCCCGCATGTGTTTAACAGCATGACAGAGCAGAAAAGTTGGCGACTGTAACTTGAGCAGCACTCGATTTTTACAGAATTGCTAATAGGCGCAGCAGCAGCCGAGGGAGCATGCATTAAAGAGCTCGTGGTTACATCAGAATGTAGACACGTACTTTCAAAGTGCTAACATTAATGTTATATTAGCAGGGGAAGTAATATTTAAATGGTTAACTTGCAGTAGGCATACTATATGAAAGCTCTAATCCCCAGAGGTGACTTTTATATCTCGCAATTCTTCCCCTCTCTCTCTCTATTCCCTTAATCTCCTCTGCTCCCTATCTTTCTATTACCTAAATGAAGTAGAGACGACTGGATTTCCTCAATACAACTCTTGGATGGCGAATGCACTTTGACTTTGAATACAAATGCCACCTTTCATGAATGTCTATGCCAGGGATTATAATGAGGCCTTTTTTTTCTTCTCCTATTCAACCTGCTAAAGGTCTTATGAATTCATTGCATGGAATGGGATAGCAGATTATGAGACGAGAGGAAGAATGTATCTATGTCTTCATGAAGACAGAGAATCTCATACAAAAAGCTTGACAGCGCCGCTCGTATATATTCTCCCCCTTATTGCTCCCTTATCATGGGCAATGTGTATCACTCCTCTCAGGAGAGCAACAATTGACTGTAGATGTCTTTCACCCTTGGTTTTGCCGTCTCAGGTTTAGCTTAATTGTCACATGAACATACACATTAGACATAAAGTAGAAAACCGGGCCCTTGATTAAAAAAAAGGGACAATGTTCTCCTGCAGTCCTCACGTGGATAACACGTCTCCAACATGTTGCCCTGGTGTGGCTCTGTGTCGATACCTGACAGTCCCAGAGAGCAGACGTCCTGTGTCTGACACTCTTCCTGGCTGGGGAATCGGAGCAGATGGTGCGAGACAACACCGCTGTGGATGTGTCCCATTAAAGGGAAGCTCACACCATCACCAGATTCTATTTAAAGCTATGAGAACATGTGTAACCCACACTGCTGCCAGGATAAAAGGTCTCTGAACTCAACCGTAAGGACATCACTCAACTGCCACTTTTCCACAATGCCAGGACTAAGGTTCAGGACGCTAAGACGGACGCTAAGGCTCGCTTCGGTAAAAGCCTAATTCTTGCAGCCATAGTCACACTTCACATTGGATATCCCTTCTTTACTGTTGGTCAATTCTTTAAATGTTTATTAGATGTCCTTGTTTGAAATGTCTGGTAATTGTTATTGTCTAATGATGTGTACTGTTTGCTAGGTGTTGCTCTGGTGTTTGTTCCAAGGGACGTGATTTTAGGGAATGAATGGAAATGGAAATGTGCCGTGTTGTGAAACTGAATTTCGAACCAACCAACAACACATATTTCAACGAAAATACAGGACATCTTGTGAGGGTGATGTAGTGAATTGCAATTAGATTTTTTTTTTTTCATATATTGTGGGTTTGAAGTTCATGAATAGCGACCTCTGTATTTATCAGGATTTTAAACCCAACTCTACTGCCTTTTCAAAAGAAAACCGGCTATGGGAACT
Source organism: Hippoglossus hippoglossus (assembly GCF_009819705.1). NCBI lineage: Eukaryota > Metazoa > Chordata > Actinopteri > Pleuronectiformes > Pleuronectidae > Hippoglossus > Hippoglossus hippoglossus. The sequence continues at coordinate 15,682,294 of NC_047158.1, forward strand.
TAGGCTTTGAAATACGACTGAAATCTCATATCCAGAAAGAATTATTTCATAACCAGACAACTCTATATATCGTTACTCATCTCTTAACTGTGTAAATATTCTTCTCAGTTGCAACAGCAGCCATTAGCTCCTTCCATCTTCACGGCTCTTTGCCAGATTTTGTTTTGAGCACTTGACTGTTCTATAGTGACTCTCATCCATAGACTCTCTCTGTACAGTTTGACATGATTCTTATGAATGATGGTCAAAGAGGTGTGAGGTGTTTCAGTCTGTTGTGGGGACGCGGTCTGCAAACACAATTTGCAAAGCATGGTTTTCTGGTTGGTTTTAGACTTCTCTATGTTTGTTTGTGCTGCCTTCATACAAATTCCCTGCCTGCGTCCCTCCTGTGTGGAAGAAACCAAAGTGCTCTCCAAATGATGCAAGATATTGCAATAAAGAGTGATTTGTACAACTAAATAAACAATAGAGCATAATATGAAGTGACAATATGCATGGTTATATCACATAGACCTACTGGGAACACAGTCGCTTGTACCAGGTGTGTGTGTGTGTGTGTGTGTGTGTGTGTGTGTGTGTGTGTGTGTATGTGTGTGTGTTAGCTGAAGACTGTCGCACCACCTCAAAAAAATGACACTGTTGCAGAACAACGAGTCTCTGCTGTACTACAACTATAAAGTGAAGTTACTTCAGTATGAAAATTGGCTCAACTTTTCAGCTTGCAGCTGTTTCTTCATACTCAAATGTCGTTTTTTTTCTCCAGTGTGGCGATGCTTCGCGAAAGGAATATATGTTAATGCAGCAGAGTGTAAAACCTGAAAACAAAAGATGAAATATACACGTGGTTTAACAAAGTTTGTAATGGAAGAAAAACAAGTTAATCTCACCCTATGATCTCCCTGGTATAAATAAATGATGTGCATACGGTCACAGCTGCATGTTCTCACATATTATTGAATAAAATGAACAATTATGTCTCCTCTTATTATAAAAAGATGATGCTCAAGTCATCATTAGTGGCTCGTCATGATTTCAGACCTTTTGTTTAGTGTCAGCCCTGCTGATTAATCAAATCAAGACCTGGACATGCTTTATTATCTTAATAATTAATCTGTTGTCTTTCGGCACCCAGTCCTAATGGGCAGCCTGGTGGAAATTTATGCCTTTAATTAAAAGCCATCCATTGTTCAACAAGCCACCTATGACCTTCAAATCACTACCACAGTTAAAGAGAGCTATTAATGCTGTCTGATTTACACAGGGGGCCAAAACTTCCTCTAAATTATCCTAAAATACTTCCCATGGTGATGGAGTGGGAGTGAGAGACAAAGACAAGGTGGGAATGAATGATACAGACAGAGACACCGACTGAGCCATTTGATTATAAAGACGCGGGGACTGCAGCGATAGACGCTCATTACCGTAAAGGAATAAGTTAACATTTTGTTAATACTCGCTTTCATGCTGAGAGAAGATTGATAACAGCGTCATGTCACTTAAGGAGGAAGCTACAGCCAACATCAGGTTAGCTTAGCTTCCCATGAAAACCTGAACCAGGGGGAAACAGCTAACCTCCACTGACAAGCACCTAGTGTAGGAAATTTCCTTTTTACTCCTTAGTTATTGCACAGACTAAACAAGGAGAGAGAGATAATTCATCAACTTTAATTCGAGTTTTTGGGGGTCAATACTGATAATCATATTCTGGAGTTAAAACATTTAAGGCTTTATTAAACAAATAAAATTATGAAATATAAGAATATAATATAAAAAAATTAAATTGGCAATGATTTCTTACATGTTGTAGTGAAACCCGTATGATTAAGAAATTTAAGTGAGGGTTGATATTTTACAGTTTAAACATTAAATAACTAAATACAAAGAAATCTGAAGGTCAAATGTAAACAAAAAAAGCTAATGTTTAGTCTGTAAAATAAAAACCGTCTGTGTTTGTCTGTGAAAGGCTCATATCAAACGATTTGATCAGCCAATCAATAAATAACTTGATCTCTAGCTGTAATGACCTTTTGTTACCTGCAGTTTTGATTATATGCTAAGCTACGCTAAGCTAAGCTAAACAGCTGTTGGCTGTAGCCTTATTGTTTGATCGACAGATTTCAAAAGGGGCATCGACATCCTCATGTGACTGTCCTGCAGAATGCACATTTCCCCAAATGTCAAGCTTTAGCTGCAAGAGAACAAGCAGCCAGCGGCCTATGGAGGCATCAGATAATCCTACCAGTCCTCAGGTAGAAGGGCCAGACAGGAGACAGAAGGAGAAGGAGAACGTACTGCAGGCAACATCTGGATCACTAATGGGCCGTTTAAAAAAAAAAAAATGTTGTTGTAAACACTGATAAACTATAATCTCTTAATCTCTGGCTGAAATAAAGGTTGGGTAAATATTATCTTCTGTCAAAATATGTCTTATGTAGTTCACCAGTGCACAAGCACACACACACACACACACACACACACACACACATACACAGGCCCACAGGAGATCAGTGAGTCAGCGATTCCAGTCCCTGATTATCTCTAACATCCGTGTGAGAAAATGCCTACTTGGCACAGTGTGGGCTGGCGATGATACCGACTCACCGATAAAACCTCTTCCAATTTTCTCTTTGGTTACACCAAAAACACTGGATGGCTGCATGTGGGCACTAGTCTAAGGGGGCCAGGGGAAGGACAGGAGTAGAACATGATGAGTCAGAGACAGAGGGACAGAAAGAAACAGGAACTTCATCCCGCGGGGTTTGAAGACTAACTTAATTCTGCCGCTGACTTATTATCCTGACACATCTCCGCTCTGCTCCATCCTCCTCCGTCCTTATTAGTTAGCTATTTACTCAGGCTGTTAAAGCAGGGGGAATTCACTTTCATTTCAAAGAGCTTTACAGCGAGCAGACAGCTGCGAGGAGTCTTACCCAGGGGTCCTGACTACTCGTCGAAGCATTAAATACACAAGTCTTACCACTTGATCCGGGGATTCAAAGAAAATAAAGGAGCCGGTGCTGGTTATCCCTTTTGGCTGTGCTGTGGATGTACATCCTGTGGATGATAATGAAATGAGCTGCCATTAGCTGCTTAGAGAAGTTATCCTACTGCTTTAATGAGGGAACCGGAGAAAAGATGAGTAAGAGTGTTCTAGCATTTCAATTATAACCTCTGGATGTGCTCTCGAATATCACCTGAGTGGATGTGAAAAAGAAAAAACTGTGAAAAGGGAAGAGAAATACATCAGAGTTTGGTTATAAGGATCCAACGTGTGAACATCTGTAGGAGCTTCACACAGCAGTAAGGAAACTGAAGTGAGGAGAGGAAGGAATGTGAAATGAGGGCAGGTAAGGTACATATCTTATGTGGCGAGGAAGCCGTCATCACCACGCAACATGATACAAGCAGAAGACAGAGAGAGCTCAGTCTTCCTCTGAGCAGTATGTAACTTCCCCTCTTTCTTCAACGCTGTCTGACATTGAACATAAAATAACAAACAGCATGGTTGGCTCGCAAACTATTCTGAATCATTAAGTTTGGGGAGTGCCGTGACGCAGATCACCTATGTGTAAGCCAACTCGACTTTGAAGTGGAAAGGTCACAGAAGATCTTGAATGTCAACTGGTGGAAAAAGTTTGGGGCTTTTACACTTGGCAAGTTAATCCCGCTGTTGTCCTCAGCTCCTCAGTTGAGTCAGAGCTGGTGTAATGGTTTGGGGTTTGTGTCTGAATGTCATAACTCATGCATTGAAGCTTTTCATTAGAAGAATTTTAAATATACTTTTATTGACAATTCCTGGATACTTTTGCTATGTGCTGCTGTATCATCCAGTTATAATCTTTAATAATCAGGACATTTAAGATGCTTTTAGACATGAACTGAACTCCAGAGAACCTCCAGACATTCTCCGAAGGGGCTGTAAGTGAGATCGCAAATGTCCGAGTGAGAGCCTCCAGAGCCTGAGGGACCCGATATGAGAACACAGCATGAGACCCTGAGCAGGATTCACCGCCAGCGAGAGGGGGAGTTGACGGCGTTTCCAACACGCGACAGATACAAAAATGAAGAAGACAAATATCTCAGGATGAAAAAGAAGAGCGACAGACGTTAAAGACACGGATGAAGATGTCAAGAGGAGTTTGTGGTGATAAGAGCTGACGCTGGTGTTGAGGCGCTGTAAAGAAAAAACGGAGATCTCCGCAGCCGGATTAATACGTTACGTCCTCCCACCCCTCACCTGAATCCTCTGGAGATTTCTGTGCTGTTGTGAACAGCGAGGAAGAATCTCCCGGTGCCAATCCCCCAGACATCCTCCAGAGGTCACGTCTGAAAAATGGCTTCAGTGGTGGAGAAGTCTGACATTTTGTTACTGGAAACAACAAATACATGTAATCCAGGTTTAATTTACTAATTACTCACTGTTTACTGTTTGTCTCATTACATCATGTCAGAGCCGCTTTAAATTGCCGTTAATATAAATCTCACCAGAGTGTGTTCAGCTGGGCTGGCTTTCATTGTGGATTATATAGTTACAGGAAAGTCACTGTGTATGCTGCATGAAATCTGAATTATTATTGACTGACACAAAAAACATGTCATATAATATTATGTAAAAACTCTGAGAGCATATTTTCTGCATAAACAGAAAACCTTAGAGGTAAAAAAACTAAATATTTTTCGAGCTAAAAACTGTAACACACGTCTTTGTCAGCACTGTATTAGAGAATGAGAGCATGAATTAATGAGCAGGTATTCTGGGTTGTGATTATCGGTTAATTCTGATACTGACAAGAACCTTATTAGTGACTGAGGACAATTGAAGACTGATCGTCACGAGTCCGAACAAAGGTTTGGAAGAGCATTTTGTGAGTGAGAGTTGAATCTGGGAGACAGAGGCTTCTTCTCTCCCACAGATTTTGCATTTCAAATGCCACCTTATATAATGCGGCATATTTTAAAGAAAGAATTACGGAGTTTCGATGCATTTCTTTAAAATGTAAAAATACTCTCCTGCGCAGTTAATCAGCCTTAGACCCAAAGTGCTTGGTGACATTTTGCTAAGTGTTTTTAAGTGTGACTGATTTAAAAGGGTCAGCGGCAAGTGCAAAAAAATAAACCTCTTTCTGAAACTTATTTGTGGAGAACAAGTGCTTCTATATAAAATGAGAAACTACATCATTGCTTGGTGTTTGTTTATTTAGAAAATGAGTCCTTATATCTTATAATTGCGTTGTCATAATTATTATACAGTATAAAACGAATGTCCCATATTTCCTTCTTTACTCTATTCAACATTATGTTGTTTTTGTGGAACATGATGATAGAGATCAGTTTCATTATGACGCTGCTTTGTCAGTGTCTGTATTTAATCTATGTAAACAGCAATAAGAGCAGCAGCCACAAAGACAGGAGGGATAATAGACGGGTCCTGATGACTATACGTATAAACTGCTGAGCCTTGATTGTATAAAGTGCGTGCGTCAGTGGCTCCCTGATGGCTGCCATATGAGGGCTAAACATCCTGAAACAGTGGGTGGGCATTATGATACAAGGAGGAGGGTTAAAGATTCATTAGAAAAAAAAAAAAGAATAGCAGCCAGACTTTTTCTGTTTCGATGATTAATCTAGGATAAACAGCAGGCATATGCAGGCATCATGTAAACACACAGGCATAAAAATCCAATCACTGCACGAAACAAAATCAAAAATGCCAAAAGACAGACAACAGCTTACATCTGTGCCTGCAAGACGACCCCCCCCCTCCTCTTGAGTCGGTGGCGGCTGCAGCTCACAGACGGCGCTGCAGAGCTGGGTCAGGTCGTCCCCAGTAGGGTGGGTCAGGGTCATTAGCCAGTAACTAGATCCACTCCTGAGGTGCTGGATGGGAGAGAGAAGAACAGACCTCTACAACAGCGTAATGAGACACCTCCACCCACACGCCTCCACTGACGCGCGGAGAGACAGGCAGAGACACAGCTGCAGACACACACACACACACGGCGTAAACACACCTACGAGAAATGACATTGGAGAATTTCACCACAGCACGGACGTACACACGATGCTTGATTTCCCCCCGCTTAATAAATTCAGAGCAACCAAAATGTCACGATGGAGGGAGAAGCCATACGAAATTCCTGAAGCTGCCGTGCTGCGCTCCAGGCGTAGTGCACCGGAGCTCATCTGAACAAATAGGTATCTGACATTTTCAGTTTTAGTTTTCGTCCGTGCATGAGGGATGAACTCTGATCTGGCTTTTTGTTTTGAAGAGAAAACTTTACTGCATTTGTTATTTAATATACATTAATGCAATTGTGCACAAGCCATTTGCTTTTAATGGCAAACGCAAAAGCTTTTTATATGGAATGGGTATCAACGATCAAATTATAAAGGAAGAAGAGCAACCATGCTAGCAGCTCTGTAAGACTGTGCTTTGAACTAAATGCTAATGTCATGAAAGGTTAGAAGGTCAGAAAACGTGATTACAATTCATCCTGAGGAGAACATGAATATGCATAGCACATTTAATGGTTACCATCTAATTGTTGCCCCCTTATTATACTGTCCTGGACCTGATCTATAACCATGTGGCAAGAGATGGACAATATTGAGTCAAATTACATCCTCAACAATGGAGCAGATCTTTAGAACCTGTCCTCCTGTCACTGGAGTCGAGGATAATCATAGGGCGGCATCACACGAGGCAGGAAACAGAAAAATAATTTTTTTCATCAGCACAAGGCTCGACACTTATACTCCTGAACAATGTTTCCATATCATTTAGTGTTTCTGTAAGCTTGAGTGGATCTCCACCTCCCACTCGCTCTCATTGTTTGGGTGTGCAGGCAGGAAGTGCGAGTGTCAGGAGGTGCATGGAAGCGACTGGGAGAAAGGGACTGTCATGCGAGCCTGATGTTGAGTTGGCCGGTAAAGTGGTATCATCCTGTGAGTGTGCGAGTGACAAAGAGAGGGAAGAAAAGAGCGAGAGTGCATGAAAGTTTCCGTGGGAAGCAAAGTTTCTCACTTGATAGTTAGAGCAATAGTTTCTGTGCATGTGTGTGGGTGTGTAGATCTCTACGAGTATATCCAAAGAGTTTAATGGGTTTAATGAGGTGTCAATGGTCGGACACTGTGATGCTGCAGGAGACAATCTAACCAGTTCTATTATGGTCATTTGATAAAAATTTGTTTACTGGGCCTCGTGGGTTTAAATACCTCAAACATCCAAATTATCAACTGTATCATAGACGGTAAATAAACATGGAGGACATGACTGCTTCCCAAAAGTGAAACCAAAGTGTCACCACCTGGTGTCTGGTTGCAGGATAGCTCATAAACTTCTCTATGTTAGTGGATGGGACACTGACCAAACAAAAAAGATAAAATACACATCAAATTCATTTTTCTTAAAGATGCTTTCTGTCATTTCAGGTAGTTCTTATCACACTGATGTATGTTCACATGTGAAATGAGTACTGAGTTGTGATTGGTCGGTGGGAGCCTCGACCCCTGATCGCTACAGTGTGGACTGGATGAGTCGTTCATCCTTATAAACAGTCTATGGACTGTACAGGTGGTAGCTACAAGCTATCTATGCACCAGCTGTGTGTGTTTTTGTGACAGCTGAGCCAATGAATGACAATCACAATTTCACGAAAAAGTAAATTTTACCAAAATCACAAGTTTGTCTCAAGGCTTTTTAATCTGTACCAAGGACACCATCAATCTGCCCTTTGAAAAAGCTCTGCATCCCTCCTCTAGGGCCAGAGAGACACACAAAAGATGCTTCACTTAGCAGGGAGTTCAATACTCCATGATGATAAAATAAGAGAGTCCGAGTTTTGAAAAAAAGCCTTAATCCTATCACCTTATTAACTGTTCAACTTTCCGTGTGGTGATGTTATACAATAAACACATCAGTCAAACCGAAGACGTTTTGTGAGCATTAGATTCAACAAGTCCACGAACAGAAGAGACACATGAACTCAACCTGACCCGCAGAGAGCGCTTGGCTTTAATCAAAGTAAAACTCAAACTCCGGCTAATACCTCCTGTTCAGCCTTGTCAGGAGTCTCTGATTGAAAGCTACCTAAATGGACTAAATTGAGTGTGCATGCCAGTCCCCCCCAAACTGAGCACTGTCTGAACACCATCCTGTCTGACTAATTCTACATTCAGGCTCAACCCCACAGCGAGACGTGAACTACACTGAGCTGTTCAAGGAGCATTTCATTAGACTTACGTTATGCAAAATGGATCTGACTGATCATGTGATGAGAAGTGACGTGTAGATGAGTTGACCGGGACATCGTCTGCATCCCTGATATCCATGACACCATTACTGGAGCTGCACCTACTGCTCTAACACAGCCTTGTATTTTATTGTGCTGTATGTTTGATTGTTTCCAATTGTTCAATATGCTAATCAGATAATCAGAAAATGACATCAAGGGATTATAATGTGGTTGCTATTAAAGAAACGACTAGATCTTCAAACTCTAATTTAAAGAAACGGATTCATTTGAAAACTAAATAATTTAAAGCTTAGACAATTGCACTTTAAATCTGCTTATGTTGATTTAAGTAAACGTCATTACAAGGAAACAGAAAAGTGGGAGAAATGAGCAAAGACTATGGACAAGAACCAAAACAATTGTTTCGTTTGTACATTTTTAGAAATATCAATACAAACATATGTATATATAAAAATGAAATAAATCATTATAAAAATTATTTGAATGTGCTCATTATCAGGGACTTTTTAAAGAACATTCAATCTGATATGTCTGACCCGTAGCACTTGTTCTAAGATGTACACATTTAAATATCTTTAATTCAAAATATCAAAAGTGGCAGCTGATGATGGATCCTAATGGCGGCAGTGGACAATGACTGTGGACTATAGTGGCATCCGATCTTGATGGTGGATCATGATCTTGCTGGCTGCTGACCATGGACTATGATTGCAGCAGGACTGCTCGATACATAGTATTTCTCCTCAGATACTTGACCATTACTGACAATAATCCACCATTTCATTGACCTTCAGTTATGCTTCAAAAGGTTTACCCTTATCAATGCTGCTAAAACCTTTATCTTGATGTTCTCCTTTACACTTGACATCTATTGCACTTCTGTCCGTCCTGGGAGAGGGATCCTCACATGTGGCTCTCTCTGAGGTTTCTACGTTCTTTTTACCCTGTTAAAAGGTTTTTTAGTAGTTTTTCCTTACTCTTGTTGAGGCCTAAGAACAGAGGATGTCACACCCTGTTAAAGCCCTATGAGACAAATTGTGATTTGTGAATATGGGCTATACAAATAAAATTTGATTGATTGATTGATTGAAAAGTCCTCAAAAGTCAGCACTGGCAACATATTCAAAGCCAAAGTTCACCATATTTGAACAAGAGAACTTGGCCCATGGGTGCGTCTTCCCCGCAAATGAATCTATAATTTGCAGTGATGATTGGATTTATTGATTTTTGCAACAAAAAAATGTCACTTTCTCATGTGACAATACAAATCCATCTATCGTTTCATTTTATGCTTCTATTTTTTATTTCATCGTCGCAAATCCCTGCTTGTGTCCTTATTTTTTTGTTATTTCAACGGCAGTTTTCCTCACAATGCAGATGTAGGCAGGAAATTTGCATGAAGGCAACACAAGCAAATATGGAGGAGTGTGAATGTGAAAGAACAGAGTTATTCTGAACATTCAAAACAAAATGAGGATGTTGCACATAAATGTATGGTTTGGGTATAAAGGCTCTGACACTGACCTGGAAAAGCATACTCTGTGAATTATGCAGCAGGTCGGTCCCCATAAACACCAATAACCTCTTTTACCACCTACACAAGAATCATGTCAAACAGTGCGTTTCTATAGAAAAGAACCACAAAGTAGATTTAGAAAGTCGTCATTCACTCAGTCTGCGTGCGAGATACTCGGTGTCGGTCCTCGGATAATGATCACACATGAATGATAATGTGGCAAAAACAGTCAACATGTAATTGTGCGGAAGCAGAAATGAAGCATGAATTCCAAAAAGCACACGTCTTACGAAAACATCCCAAACAAACGAACCGAGGTTGTTCCATTTTCCAATGTGTGAAATAAGCTTGCGTTATGTCATCCGCCCCCTGTATGTCATCAGAATGGAGAAACACATTGTTTTCTTGGTCTCGGTGCGGTGACACAATCATCATTTGTCATCCCACACTCGTCCCGAACGACATCGCTCCAAGTGGAAGCCTAATGAAGACAAAAGCTCTTTTTTTGGGAGCAGCCTCCTGTCTGGAAGGAATTACGCCCATGTGTTAGTGAGTGTGTGAGAGAAGCGGGGAGGTGATGCAGGGATGATACGGGGCTCAGAGCCGAGGAGCACAGAGTGGTAGTGAGGAGAATGAATAGTGACTGGCGCTCAGCCCAGTGGCAGCTTAATGACTTGCGGTCAGTTAACTCTGTCTCAATTAATCAGACTGCTCTTTCCCGCTCGCCTCCTTTTCGTTTTCCCCTCCTCTCTCTCCCTTTGGCTCTAATTTTTTCTCTTTGTCTCCAGCGCCTGAACAGGGAGAGGGCAGTTTGTTGTCTCTCTCTTTTGTCTTCTCTGTCTGTGCCTCTCCATCTCTACACCATCTCTTTCTTTTCACATGCTCTCCGACGGCTCCCCAGACTGGACGGTTTCCATTTCTCCTTCATCCCTGCATTAATAGGAGACTGAAAGAATGAGGCCATTTTGCCATCACCCTCTATCGTCCCTGCTGCAGCCAAAGTCTGGGGAGAAAAGTCCCAGAGAATTTTGTCTTTTGAGGGAAACTCGTGCTGCAGCAGAAAACACACAGACTGTGACCCACTCAGAACAAAGTCACGGAGCAAATACAGACGAGACAACACAACCATCCCCGGCATGTTTGCTCCTGGTGTACGAGAGGAGGCAGCACTGTGCTTGGATGTGTGTGCAAGGGGCAGCTCAGCCCTGCCATGTCAGTTGTTATCTGCTTTCCTGGAGGTCCCAGGGGGTCCTGCCGACTTCCCAGGGTGGTCCTGACTGTGCTGACATTTGGAGGACTGGTCTGTGATGGCCTGTAGCCTTGTTCGGTGCAGCGGCAGTCACAGCTACTGTCTGCACTTCACTCCTCTCTCCCCCTCTATTTTTTTTCCCAGTCCTTTGTCCCTGCAGATTTAGTGTCTGGTTGTCACACCTTTCTCTCTCTGTCACTTCCCTTTGTTTTTTTCTTCGTCTGTACTCTGCACTCATCTTGTTCCATCTCTGTCTCATTTTCACTTTCTGCTCCTCCTGCCAGGCTTTCTCTCTCTCTTCTCCTCTTTCTCTCTCACTCTCTCCATCCATTATCTTTCTTTCTCTCACATACACTCTGGCACTCCGCCTCTCTCGCTCACACGTATTCCCTCTCTTATTTTTCCATCTTTCAGCTGCGCTCTCGCCTCTCTTCCTCCCTCGCTCTCTGTCGGCGGGGTCACTGCGCTGGGCAGACCACCCGGAGGAGCCCGACTGCCACAGCTCTTACATGTTGGGAGGAAGGGGGAGGGGGGGGGCGCAAGACCTCCGCACCAATGAGGCTGACCCCCCCTTGAGCTGCACGGTGCAGTCAGAGGGACGGAGGGAGCAACCAGAGGTCAAACCCTCCAGGAGGGCTTATAACACAGCCATGATGCAGGGTGACATCTATACAGTTGGAGCATTGATTTAGTTTTCATCTTTCGGTTTGTGCTGATCGGAGTTCAGTTACAATTTCGCCGCTGCCGCGAAATTAAAAAAAGGATGATTCCCAGGAAAGTTCTGTAACGTCCGTTTTCTGTGATTTCTATGCTGATTTATGGACATTCATTTGCAATGGTGCATCCCGTGTCTATTACAGACTGTACCCTGTAGTTTCGAGATGGTTAAAGTGCCGTATTAAATGATGAGTTAAATTACAGAGGAGCACAGTGAATATTTTATTCTGTGCATCTCCCTCTAATATTAATCCTGTGTGAATGCGGTTGAGGTTGTTCAAATGCATGTGGCAAACAGGGAGAATGATGGATTGTTCATGTTCTGATGTTCTGTTCAACACTAATTCCCTGTGGAACCGAGGTAAGTGGCCTCATTATACATTTTAATTGTGGAGTTTATTTCTGTTAGTACACACACTGTTATAATGTTTTGAGGCAGAGCATTGATTAGTTTTCAGTATATGATGAGTCGTGCAAGTCTGACACTGAGGCACAGAATAAAAACTGTGTATAAATACAGGACAGGTTTGACTACCGCTTTGTAAAAACATTTACAATGTTTACCAAGTGAAACAAATATTATACCATACATCCATCATCTATACTACTTATTCTTTGATGGCCGCAGAGGGGGTTGGAGCCAATCCCAGCTGACTTTGTGGCGAGAGGCGGGGTACAGTCTGGACAAGTCCCCAGTGTATCGCAGGCTCAACATTCAGAGACAAACCACCATTTATGCTCAGATTCAATATCATAACATACCAGTGCAATGCCCGTTTATAAACGTGTCTGTTTGGAATGGGCTGCTTGCTTGGCCTGTGGTAAAGCTGGTTGCAGCTTGCAGTAACTAAGCTTCAGGCTTCACCCATTTATTTGAAGTTCTGTTAATCTCGACTCAGTTCACGCATAATCCCCAACTGGAGAAAGAGTTCTCATCCCAGTAGTGAAGGCGCTGTTGTCGTGATCAACAACGTCCCTTACATTGATTGGTCCAAGCCACCACCGCTACAGAGAGCCGGGCGCCTGTTAATTTAACGTTTATTCATGTGTCCCAATCGCGTGAAGTTGATAAGATGAACGGTTCTCGAGATATGCGAGCCACAGACAGTACATACAGACAGACAGATGACTGAATGTGTTGATAGATATATATTGGGTGTGTTATATGGATAATACTTCAAGTATAGTGACAGTAAGAGAGAGTAAGAGCCACTCAGTAAAATTGTAAAAGCATTTTTTATGACACCTTCTCTTAGGACAAAGGACATTGCCCATGGTCCATAAAAGTCGACTTTCAGAAGGCAACCATGATGATCATATGAGAGGATCTTACATTTTAGATCTACTTTCATTTAATGGCAACAACTGTTCCCTCAAAGTTGGTCAACATTAAAAAAATCTGAGTTCCGCACAGCAAACTCATCACAGCTCCTCAACAAGCAAAGTGGAGAAAGTCTTCACAAGTTAACTCTCACCCTGTTTCTTTTCGGGTCTTTAGCCTTCGCAGTGGTGCTCCAATCTGTAATTACTGAGGCTATTTGATTCTAATCACCGTCCTAAAAAGACAGATACCACACCCCCCCTTTTAAACCCTCCCACAAAGGCCTAGCAAGGTGTGAGGCTGTATTCCTCCCAATTATCTAGTCAGGATCGACTGGGCTCGGTGCTGAAGTTCTCAGAGTGTGTTTGCCAATTTGCTGTGTCAATTAGATTTTCTCCTAGGTAAGTAATCAGACTCTGGGAGAGGGTGAGGGAGAGAGAAAGAGGGAAAGATGAAGGGGGAAGTAATTACAGCTTTTTGGGAGGTTTGCAGCTGCTCCACAGTGCCTCTGTACCACCCCTGTCTTTTTTAATCACTTTTATTGGAGTTAACGGGGAGCCTCCGCCTTTGGGTTTCACAGTAAGAAAAAGAGATTAGTCGCAAACACACATAGCTGATACATGCACGTTTAAACACACAGACACATTCACACATTTAACTATGCACACATGTTCTGTTAATCTCAGCGACACACACACACGCACACACACACAAAGGACACAAAGCAGAGAAGAGAAAGCGAAACAATACGATTGATGACGGCACAGTTTCTTCTCACTGTTATGTCTGCACATTGCTGCGGCCTGTATGGCAGCGCTGGATGTTATTTAGCATTGGATGTCCCCTTGAAGCAAACTGATAATGACTTTGCACTTCCAGGAGCGGAAAAAAAAATTTGAACGTGATAATCACTTTTAATGAAAATGTGACTCACAGAAGCTTTAGTTGGAAACACATTCAAAAGCAGTGTTAGTGTTAGAAGGGGGTTCTTTATCCGAGAGCGTGGTTTTTCAGTTTGAGAGCAGGACTTAATGATTTCATGTTCAAGTTTGGAAATGCTTCCACTCAAATAGTCCTTATGCTTAGATTTGCTCTGGTTATACTCGATCTGTTTGCTTGCACTCATTTTTGCTTGGATAGATTTCATGCACTCCAGCTTCGGATCTGCTCTTGGATTCCTCTGGGTTCATGCTCTCCCACCCTCAGCAGCTTTAATATTACACTGATTTTCCATCTGAATGCTTTTAAAAAAAACGACAACACCTTCATGAAGCAGGAGGCCACTGGTCAACATGGAGCGGCAAAATCCAAGATCTCAATTACGTATTTACATCATGGGAACACTGTTGCTAGCAACTTAAACAAAATTGTTGCTGCCCTGTTTCTTTTTTCCTCCTTTTTTTTATGGGAGAAACCAAAATGAGGGCCGGACAATTTCATTTGTCAACATTACACCTGGTATTCTAAAACATGTGAGTGCAAGCAAACAGTTTGAGCACAAGCAGGGGCTATTTGAGTGTGAACGCAGGGTTTTGAGTGAAAGCATTACAAAATATGAAGTGAGTCTAGTGTGGACATTTAATGCTAGGCACAAAAAAGAGAAAAATATAAGTTCACAAGCTGTACGTTTACTCATTATATAGCCTGGGAGCTTGTCGGATCCGTCTCCGTGTTCTTGTTTGATAGTAAATAGTGGAGGCAGGAGACAAAGCAGGGGAGAGAATTAGGCAGAGAGGCTCACTCTCTGACACTTGGCCGTCCTGTCTGCCCTTGTCAAAGCCTGACACCTCCCTAATCTCCACTCCCGGCCTCCCACCGCAGCCCCCACGTCAGCTGGCCAAGGTTGGCTCACAGACAAGCCTGTCATCCAGTCAGAGATCTGGGACCTGTCCAAGCCCGGAGCAGATGTAACCGGGATTCGCACAGACACCTTCGGTCCCACGGGCACGCTCAACTATCTCCTGAGACGAATCCTCAGACAACGTCCTTGGCCCACGTGCATTTGATGTGTCTCTATGCGATTATGCGAAGAAGCCCAAAAAAATTATAATCTGAGCCAATATTTACTTACTCCACTCTCCGCTGAAACTCCACTTAAGTACATTTGACCGCCATCAACAAGAACTCGACCCTCTTACTTTATTTCAGCATGAGCACAGTTAACTGAACAATCTGTATACAGCTTAAAAACCCTGCACAGTTTAAGGCGCCCATTAAATTTCTCCAAACATCAAGTGCGGAGGACAAGAAATGTTTTGTATGAAAAACAACTGCACTGGGAGACCACAAGAGCAATATTTACCTCATTATCTCCCACGGTATATTCTTCTTGTTGTCAATGCTCGGCGCACGCGATGCTCGTCTCCTTTGAACAAAAATGTATTTTTGTGCCTCGTGGTAACCGGCGTTCACATTTCGGATTTAAAAAAGTTCTGAGGTGAACTCTTCAAGTTCTCTCTAACAGCCATATGGGCAGATGGATGTGGGTGGTGCGCCCTTTGAATTTTCATTTACTCCAGAAATTCAGATATTGTCACCAAATGGATACAGCAGTGTCGACGCTGTGACGGAGACATTTCTTAATATATTCATAGGACGATGCTGAGAAGAGGACGTCTAAAACATTCAGCAAATATAGAAATCCTAAGAACCTTTGTTACAGAACCTCAGTTAAACACCACAGTTCATTATTTCTCCACCAGGTGTGTGTGCAGTTTGAAGTAAAACACAGATGAAACTCACTGTTTCGTAGTTACTCAGGTCATTTAACATTGCTGCTACATTTACTAACAAAAAGAGTTAAGTTTCAAAGTCAAATGAACAAATGATAAATCAGGAAGATTTTGACTGTATGAGTCAAGGTACAGTGCATTGGAAAAAATGTATGAAAATAAAATTGTAAGTTCATTACTAATAAAAAATGAAGGTGTCTTTTAATGGTATTTCATTAGAAAACATAATCCTGTTTTTTTTTCTAAAGACAGAGTTATAAGCCCGATCGCAGAAAAGAAAATTATCAGATTTCAAGAATAGGGTTATAATATTACAAGGATAAAGTTGTAATTGAGAATAAAATTATAGCATTAAAAGACCCATTTTTCAAAGTCATAATCCAGTGGGAAAAAGTCATAATTTCAAGAAAAAGAAGAAAGAACACCAGGAAATAACCAGCAAAGGCAACCCTTGCTTGGACCCCTTCTGGATCCAAAATCTTGAACCGATGGCATTGTGTCTTGAAAACTTGAAAACTCATTTGAATAGCATGAGGATGAAACGCTGACCTCACAGTCTACAACCACCAAACATTTCCTCTTCCACCAAACAGACAATTTCCTCCAAGTCCTTGTGGTTCTTTCTTCAGAAAAGACGGTATCTTTTCAAAGTCCTGCACCTTGTGATCATTTGGTGCTGATGAGCCAAAAGATTGAGTTCCTCATGTTAACACAGGCGACAGGCAGATCTTCTGATATTGCACTAATGACATGTTGCCTAAAATGATATTCATTATATTGCTACTTTATTCTCGTAATGTTATCACCTTATTCTCGAAATCTCCGATTTTTTCCCCTTGTAAGTGGCCCTAACACTCTGTTGGGGCCTGTATTAAAAGACTTGCACATCAATGCACGTGTGATAGTGGACGACAATCTTTTAATTTATCTTTGGGGCAACTTCTTACATTTGGATTCTTCATCAGACTCTTAGAAGTCTGTTCAAGAAATGTTATAAAAAAGTAATTTTATTGAGTCTTGCCCAAAACCTGAAGCCGTGTGAGACTTCTGTTTTATTCCCTCCTGCTGCCATCAGCATTTCATAAGACTCACTATGGGTTGTCTTTGATCCAAAGATTAATTCACTATAATCGCATCACAGGGATATAAATTCTTTGTTTGCAAAAACAACACATCGTAGGGCAATCCAAGTTTAAAATAATAAGTAGGGTGTATGGAAAAGGAGGTAATCTCTACTAAGAAGGATGGCTTGTGTAAAAAAGAAATTGGGCTTCACTTGTAATTATTTCTAGGCAACTTTTATTCTGATAAAGACAAGTAGGTAAGTCTCACAGAGATATGACAGATATCCATATACTGGAACCCCTGATCTCCTGTGTTCATAGTGCTGTGAATGTTTCTGCATTAACATAATAAGTGTGAGTCTCTGCCTCTTCAGCTTTAATAAGAGGACACACACACACACACACACACACACACACACACACACACACACACACAAGTATATATACACAAAGGTAGTGCATGACTCACTTTTCATTAGCAGGGGAAGGAAAGATGCATCGCCAGTGGTGGGGTGTATGCAGCATCAGATACATGTTTACTTAATTACTACATTATTAAATTGCACTCAATTATACACACACTCACACACAAACACACACATATACACACACAAACACACGCACGTGCATAGGGAGAGACATAATTATTATGTTTTACCTTATTACCGATCTTATGTGTTGATATTTCCTGCAAGATACAATAAACTCATTTAAAGTCAAACTGTATATGTGAAACTTGCTGGGTTTAAAAATGTGGAAGTCTACATTTCTCCACTGAACAACGTCAGAGCTACATATGTAAAGTCATCTCTTCACAGGTGGACCTACTGTATAGAGTCATTAAGAGAAATGACTATGTGAAAGGGATGAGTTACAATATAATATTTCATTTCACACGTGTTCTCACTCTTGTTTTTGTAAGTGAAATCTCAAAGCTTGAGTTTGAGTGCTTTTATGTCCATTGCCGACCAGTGGGCGACGGACCTCCTCACTAATTAAGCAGAAGAGCATTGTTACTATAAATGTATCTGAGAGATATGCAAATACACACTGTATGTTAATTAGTTGGGTATAAATACATCAAGAGAAGAGTATGTTGGTGTTTAAACATTAAAGACGAGCCGAGAGGCGAGAGCATTTAGGGTAAATGCTTGGTTGCCATTTACTGATGTGGCTGACTTCACATTCCTTTCAATGTGCAGCACACAAGCACACACACACACACACACACACACACACACACACACACACACACAAACTCAATCAGCCAACCTAGAACACCTTATCAGGTTTCTGTTAATTAAAAGCCAAGTAATAAATTTTCCACTTCTTCTCCTCCACAAGAGTGAAACACTTCCTGAGGTAATCACTCAATAGCAATCACATTATATCTTATTTAACCTGTGTGCGTGTGTGTGTGTGTGTGTGTGTGTGTGTGTGTGTGTGTGTGTGTGTCCAGGAGTGTGTGTTTATGTATGTTGTGATGATTCATCCCTTCTCTCATGACACACTGAGCCTATTAACTCATGCATTGGGTGGCAAAGCATGGACAAGTCACTACTGGTTCGAAGACATAAACAAAAGTTATCAGAATCACGCTGCTGTGGTTTGTTAGGTGGCAAGGAAACACTATATGTGTGTGTATGTCTGTGTGGGATGTTGGGCAGGACAGGGGCAGGTCTGTTGTTACGGGAACTCTTGAGGTTACTGGAAGATGATTCACTGATATATATTTACGGATTTATCTTCAATGACTAACAAAATAGGGATTAAATAATGCGCCTAAGATCCTGTAACTCAATCCTGTTGAAAGTCTTTGTGACTAAAGCATAACTACAGCCTTTGTTGGCTGTGAATGAAAATATCGGTCTGTTCTAATCGCAGAGTGATTCTCGGCCGATAAGAAACTAGAGTGGAGATAATAGTAAACTTGCACTGCATAGAATTTGGACCCTAAGCACTACTTTGTACAATGTAGGATACATTTGGGTCACATAATAGAGACCACAGTTCACCCAACACATATTATTCCCTTTTAACAATAACTGCATTTTTTCCATAACCTTAAGTTGTAGTTATTGCATAAAAACAACATATTTCATGTACTTTTTTCCCCATTTTTTTGTGCACTTGTTAAATTTTTCCCTTAGGGTGAGTCTCTCTGGCATTTTACTGTCATTTGTGTGTCTTAGTTCCTCGTCTAACACACACACAAGCGGACCAGGGCGCGCAGGGACGTGTTAACAACTCATTTTGTTAAGTGCAATAAAAGCTTTCAAGCAAGTGTTATAAATCCCTCTAAAACCACAGAGGGACAAACATCGACCTCAAACATGTGAAGTATTGGTGTGTTTTTTTGAACACACGCAGCCTGGTGGTGGTGGAGTTATGGCAGCACACTCTGCTGCTGATGGCAGGACAGCAATAGTCCTCCTGACTCGTCCACCCGCAGCTCTTACAGCTGCACCTCCCGACACGAGCACATGAAGCGAATAAGCACACTTCCCAAAAATGTCAAAATATTCCTTCAAGAATTTCCGTCCGTGGCTGACAAGTGAAGACAATACAGCTGGTGCATTGGAGACATTCACAAATCAGGCCAGACACTGGGTCCATGGACCATAATGAGGGCACAGCAGAGAGACAGAGCATGAAATCTGGCCATGAAGGGTTAGGCCCACACACACACAGGGGGTTTGACAGGTCTCAGAGCGAGCACTCACCGTCAGTTAATTTCCCCTCCTCTTCCTCCTCCTTTCATCACCTTCCTCAGTGCCTCTGCTGGCGGATGTCTGACCTGGCCTGCAGGAGTTTGGAAGTGACAGACTACAAGTGTGTCCCGTGTCAAAGTGCACTGTGATTGGGGGGCAAACATGTTGGAGGAAATATTGTTGAACATGTGGTATAAATTTTGACTGTGGCTTGTTCATGTGTCTAAATCTCACCTGCAACTCAAAATATTTACGTAGATTTTACGTATAACGGAAGCTTACAAACATCTGTGTGCAAAAGGTGCCAAGAATGAAGAGAGGAACTCAGGAAGTTACAATTTCTTCCTCATTATTTCTTTCACGTCAATAACTTGATGATCTGAAAGGTGACTGGCCAGTGAAGGCTGGTTAATGACAGTCTGAACAGCATTTAATGGTAAAAGAGAAAAGTGAACATGAAAAACGGGGGGATAAAAAAGCTAAATAATTTATTTATAAATAATTTACATGTAAATTATACATCTGGCATCGCTGAATCGTTTTAATGAAAAGGAAATAAATTAATCAGCAAGACGCTCTTTACTGATGCCCTTTCATTTGATAATTGCTTGAGTAAAGGGTTTTAGGACGACACAAACATGATGCAGTCGAGGTTACGCACGTTTCTTAAGAAAGAAAGAGAGACGTTTACTTCTCTGTGTACATTTATAATCCATATGCAGTGCCTGAAGAGAAAAAAGGGGATTTTCATGCTAAGACCTCCTTCCACCTGAAGGTTATCCCAGCATCACAACCTCTGAAAGCTAATGAAGCCAGAGCTCCAGGAACACCTGCCCTCCTTGATCAAAGTACAGGCTGGAGGAGATAAGAGGGGAAATATGGAAAATGCTTAACTTTAAAAACATCATTTAAATGCAGGAACGACATATTTCACATTTCAACCAAACACCGCTTTACCAAGTCTTTGAACCAATGGAGTTTGTTGAACAGCCGGGTTCGTCAAAGGATCCGCACACTGAACCTTGACATTTCAAAGCATATGGCCCCTCTTTAAGTCTGCGGAGAGGAACAGCCGGTGGAGCCGTCTTTCTCGAGACACATTCAGAAACAAGAGAAAGCGAGCGCTGAATATTCATGACCAGATTTGTGACAGCGGCAGGTATCCGCTGGGATGCGAGAGGGGGGCAGGTCACAGCTTTGGTATGAACTTGCCTCAGCGAGGGTTCTGTCGGACAGCGGACCACAAGAGATTTCTGTAAGAGGGTCCCAAACTCTCGGAGGCTCCATGTTGTGTCAGAGGTCAATGCTGCGATGACCCCGGCAGGTGGGAGGCTGCTGGGGGCCAAAGGCCAATCAAATCAATTCCTCCTGGCAGACACCGGGGTGAAAGGTTCTGTTTTCCGTACGTGTGCTCATGGGTCAGTGTCGGTATCCGGTCCCACGCGTTGAGGTTACTGACTCTTTATGAACCACTCACAAACGGCCCTCTAGCTGTTTTGTATTTGTGTTTCCATCCAGTCAGTTGTTTGTTCTCCCGGTAAAGAAAAAAGGTTACGATGAATTTGTTTTGTCCCAAAGAATCAACTCTCCCCCCCCCCTCTGCTCTTTTCACTTTGAATGAGTCAAGACAACAGACTAATTGGTGCATTAAAAACAGCCTGGAGCCCGAAAAAGAAGCGAGGCGGGGAGTGCGGTCTCAAAGGTACACGAGCATTCGGAAAGAGAAGAGAGTCGAAGGGAGAGACAGAGAGAGAGGGAAACAGAGGTAATGAAGAGAGACAAAAAAGATAAAAAACGGGAAGCTAAACAAAGAGCAAACTTGATGGGGAAACAAACTGGCGAACAAGCGCAGTGAAAGACCGAGCCAGCCTTGTAGCTTGTACAGAGATTTGTGAGTGCATGTGTTAACTTTTTATACTTGCCGGAGACAAATTGCAGCATAGAGCGAGCGAGCGTCTGATACAGGATCAGACGCTGAGAGAGAGACAGAGAGTGGGGGGGCGGCCAGAGGAAGGGTCGCACCAGACCTGGCAGGAACCTTGTGTCTTTGAAAAAACCAGACTCTCACACTGAGCTTGTTTGTTTGTCTGCTCTTCTATTTTCATCCTCTGATCATCATCACAACAAACACAGCGCTCTGTTGTTGCTTTTCCTCTCCCTGGCTTAAAGCTGCGTCCTCGTCCTATTCTTGTTCTCTCGCTCCTTCTGTGGCCAATAATGATTGTTTTTTCCTCACCACTCTCTCCGAGGCGCGCGCCGTTACTTTGTGTCTCGTTCGCAAAGTGACAAAAGGACAGAGTGTGTTTCATAATGAAGCAGATCAGATGCATCAGCCGCGGTTCTGCTGTTCTGTACTGTAGCGCGGCGCTTTGTAGTCTATACTGTAGAACACACATTATAAATAGTGTATACTGGTACGACGAGTTACATCATCCAACCTCCGATGGCGAGACCCTGCTGCCTGAATCTGTCATGTCTTCTTGATGTTTCTGTCAGCGGGGCCAATTTCAGCGGCGCTCTGTCACACAGTCTGATTTTTTCTTTTCAGCAGATTTCTGCTTGCCTCACTGTGCAATCAGCTTATTTTCTCTAAAATTAGCCACTTCGGTCGACTTTGTTCAATTCTAATTCAAGAGACAGACAATTGATGGGGGGGGGGGGTGATTGAGCTGTGAAATGCCACTGGCTTTTTAGACATTTTGATGCTCCATTACAGTCTTTCACTTCCTTCCTTCCTTCCAGCACTAATGTGGCTAACTACAAACTCACTGTGGACATTTTACACACAAATAAACTCACTGAAATATATTTCTTTTCTCTCCATCTGCACTATATTGTGTTTTAGTTTTTTATGCTTAAAAGGAAAGTGGAGTGAAAGGTTTATAGCTCAGACAACAGACTGTAAAATGGAAGACATGACTGCGATGCCAATGTGTCTCAATGTCCACCTGGTGGCTGGCTGCAGTATAGTTCATGAATCCCGTCTCCTCAATGTAAATGGATGGGACATGGACCAAACAAAAATTCTAAGTATAATTTCCTTATTTCCTGTTTGTGAAGGGTTAAAAGAGAACTGTATGAGTATGTGTCTGGGACAGCATGTTGCAGAGCTCATCTCTGAGGGACAGAATACAGAAAGAAGAAAAAAAGTCACATTTTTAATGATAAGAATTAACTTTCTAAATATTTAATAGTACATGCTGAGACTGTCAGACTAAATCCAGGGATCCGCAACTGAACTTCTGAAATGCCAGTTTGAGGGCATGCCGGCAGCTGGCATCCCTGCGACTGTCTTGCGTCGTCTGGCATTCGCCCTGCGTGCAACATCTGGAAGGAGAGTGGACTGACAGTCGCAGACAGCAAAGATCTGAGAGAAGTAAAGACGGAGGGACAGAGCCCATCTGTCAGCCTGAGCCGTCCTGTACACTGGCAGCTGGCTGAAGCCTTCCGCTGTGGCCTGGCGCGGAGTCAACAAGTGTTTCCTGCTGATTATTAGAGTTCACCCCTGCCACGTCTAACAGGAGTTTCAACCAGGGGAATCATTGTTTTACTTTAGTGAGTGATTTGCAGGGGATGATTGGGAATAGACCTCATCAATAGATGTCAAATGCTTTTAATGTGGAATGGTGCGAGCGAGATTGACACTGACGTCAAATCTCCAAATGCGCAAGATGGCAGCATTCGTATCCAGGATATTTTGGCTTCATTTCTTGAAAGTGGGAGGAATTTGGAGAAGTCATCCATCTTTATATTTAGTCTAAGGTTCATTCGTATGTAATAATATTCACTTCTTGGACAAGTGTCTTAATTGAGCCTCTTGATTGACGTTATAACTGCAGTTTCAAATGACTTTCCACTGAGTGGTTATGTTTTCTGTTGGTAGCTTCTGTGCATTTCATACATTTACATGACATTAAACACACTTTATCTTAGATACATGGATTCTTCAGAACCTCTTTAAGTGAGTCATTTTGACCATTTTTAAGATAATTATTATCATTTAAAGAATCACTCATATCTGTCTTGTGATAAAAGCAGAAAATGTTAGATAAAATGTGTTTCATGCAGAGGGAGCTTCTTGTTTCAGGTGGATCCATTGAATACATCATGTGACTTAGACAGAACAAATGTAGTTGGACTGGTTTAAGCTTGTGTCATTCTATTTGGTGTTACGGCTCTAACATGAATGTGTTTGCAATTCCCTGCATACAACACATTGATGTAGGAGCCGTCAACCGTGCCTGCAGAGAATCTACGGCCCTCTTCTGCCCTCCAGTCCACCTGTCCTGTCCATGCACCTATGTCGCATGGATCTATGACAGCCCCGGAGCTGTGCACTGCCACCATCATGGAACACTTGACATCTTCATGTATTTATGACTCTATTAAAACGCTGCACAAGGACGAGGAGGTATGTGCGTTACTGCGTTTCATTTCAACCTTTTCCCATCGCCCCCTCCTGTCTCCCTTTCACTCAGTCATTAGCGGAGATTTATGAAACCACCTGCTGATAGGAAATAGATAAATGTGTGGTTAATATCAAAGTCAGTTACAGATGTTCTGTCTTTTATCGTTTTTACACGACGTGTATGTTATTTATCACAGAGGTTTAATGTTTAGTGCCGGAATCATTGCGAGCTGGATTCTGCCCCCTCATAACTTAACTCACGTCTTATGATACCACTAAAATGATTTGAGGGAACATTGGGAAATTTATTTGAAGAATAAGAATATTCATCTATATGCTGTGTGCGCACAATGCATATTTAATACATGCATCAAGGCATATTATAATGTAGCAGATGGTCCGGGAGGCCTTTGTGCCTGTGACCCACACTGATGATCAACAGTCAGACATGCGACTGTGTCAAACGGTGGAAGAGGATGAAGATTTACGGGTTTCATGTAAACTTTTTGAGAAAGACTCTCTCACGTCTCCTCTCTCAGAAAGGTTCATAGTTCCAGAAGCAACGTTACGTAACGATAAAGATCTGTACTGCGTGTGTACATATCAATACAAACAACAACAGGCATCTACAACAACCAGTTAGGGACCGATCAATAACGTCTGATCCTCAAAGAGACATCTGATGACAACAATTGCGGCGGAACAGGCTTGGAATATAAATTATATCTACAGCACACATTCAACACATTGGATTTACGACACACACACTATCCATTTACATATTATAGCACAACAGCACCATAAAACGTATATCAGTAGCATATGTACCCTCAGAGCTGATGATATCAAAACAATAAAGTCTAAAAAGAGTAAATCTCAGTAACAACTACATCGAAATTGCAAATGATGTCAACTTGCCCGGACCCTTCTGAACACATCAGCCTGTGCCTGCATTATGAAAGTGACTGTCAGGAAAATAATCCATGGAGGTTACGGCAGCCTATCCACCAGTGAGCTCATTATGTTTGTTTGAGCCGCATCTCGCAGCAAATTAGTGCCCGAGTTGATGCAACTTTGTATTTGCTGTAAAGGAAACTTCAAAAAGTAAAGATTTGCTAATTGTAGCTGTCACGAAGCAGCGTAATACACTGCAAACAAAGAGATTTTATTACAAGCGAGTACAGTATACCTGCCAGTATATGTTGAGAACCAGGGGTGTTAACAGGAATTTCATCTGTCAGTGAGAGAGGGGGAAACCACACTCTTTGTGCACAAACACACTTTCCTTGTGCCTTAGAGCGTTTTCACACCCGAGGTTCATGTCTTTGTTACATTGTTCACATTTGATCTGGTTCGTTTTGGGAGCGGAATAAAGACAGAGTTGGTTTGTGATGTCCAGCTTCTGATGTTGGCATGTTGGCAATCAGGCCGGTAGCATCGGAGAAAATGAAATAATCCCTTAATTTAGTTAATTTCATTGCCAACTTCCGGTGCAGTACTCCACAAATGAATGTTCTCATTGTTCAAACATTATGTTTTCTCAGGCAAAGGCTGCAAGCAATCCCACAAGTTTAAGCAACTCCGTTTCTGGAGAGACCAGTAATTACACCTCGGCATCTTTTTTTTTCTTCTAATCTTCTAATGTTTAATTCTGGCTCAACTTCCTGCAATTGTTCTGAAAGTGCAAAACATCCTTCGCAAACTATACAGAGCAAACTATGGTTCGGTTTCATCGGAGCTGAGATCAACCTTTTGGGGAAAAATACAATACAATATGCATATAGCCAACGGTGAGCTATCACATTTGCTTGTGCGACCAACAAATTGTTATATACATTTGTCTTTTGTTAAAAAAACTACCATATCTGTACCATGTTATAAATAACATCAGGTTGCTTCTACAGTCTAATGAGAGAAGCCACTCAAGGCCTCAATAAATCAATGCTGCTATTAGAAGACACCAGTAGACACACATGCATTTCAATTAAATTCCCCTTAAGACAGATATCAAAGCAGCCATCCACACAGAGGTGAGTACACAACTGTTTATCAGACAGCCTCCACTACAAGTCCATGTCTATAATGTACACCTACATCTCACAAACAAAAATCCCCCATTGATGAATACGCAGCGGGAACATGAGGGACACACACTCGCACAAACGTACACACACCACACTCTCGAGAACGCATGCATGTTATTTAAAGGAGCAATAATGACTGCATCACGCACCATCTCCGTGGAAACCCGCACCCGGGGGAACCCAGCGGACGCACCAGGGAGCTGCTCCAAAGCCCCGCCAAAGTAAGATACAGCATAGCACGAATGAGAGGCGACAGCGACGATAAATAAAATATTACGATGGAATAAATACCAATAAACTGGAGGTTTATGAGGAATGGTTGAACTTCTTCATAGATTTTATGATTTGAGAAGGGTGTGTGTGCTTTTGTGCACGCTGACATGTGTTAGGGGAAATACTGCATTTATGCTGCAATTAACATAATGCAACACCGCACACGTCCCTGTCATCTAACCAGTCAATAAAAAACCTTCGAGAGTATGTGTACGACACAGTCAAATATACACACACACACACACACACGCACACCCACACCCACACACACACACACACACACACACACACACACACACACACACACAACCCAATCGTCTTGTCCACTGCAGAGAAATCGGCACCATCCACCTCATAGTCTCTACTTACAGACAAATAAAGACATTGATTGCTCTGCTTGTACTTAAACCTGTATTGATCTGACTCAGCTGTCTGAAATTACCTCCAACCTGCATATCATGGACACACTTCAAACACATGTTACACACAGACATACACACACACGCATTTGAACAAAATAACTGCAAAAGCCAAAGTTTACCCAAAGAGATTGTGTACAGCACTCCGGCCGAACAGCTATCACAGTCTGACTTGTATCAACGCAATTCTGCACACCCTGGCACACACACACACACACACACACACACACACACACACACACACACACACACACAAAGCCTGTGCACAGCTTTGAGGCACACACTCCCTTCCAAAGGCATCTGTTGATTCGTGGCAGTACATCAATCTATTTTTGCCTCTCAGGTGATCTACTCTCTCTCTCCCGTACACGCACACACACACACACACACACACACACACACACACACACACACACACACACACTCACCTACACAAACACCAAAATATTCCACATGAATATGCACACACATTCTGAGGGGATAGACACACACACACACACACACACACTGACTGGCTCCCTGGTGTAATTGGCTGACTCCGCTGGGACGGAGCCTTGGGTGGAGCTCAGGTGATGAGGGGAAAAGAGGTTGATGAGTCTAAACCACCTGGAGAAATTACCTCCTTCCTCTCTGCTTTGTATTCCTTCACTGTCACTCCTGTTCCACGGTTATCCCCCGTACGGCTCCAGATGTGATAAATGAGTCACTTCGACTGTGAGCGCCACAGTCTTAAATCATATGCGCCTTTTTCTCAACGGCAGCATCTAAACAACCCTCTCCTACATGAGATTGGACAATGGAGAATACGGCCTCCAAGGACAGAGCGAGAGAGCCCTTTCTCTTCCTGTTAAAAACACTGTGTGGTCTAACTTGACTTCCTCACAGTAGCAGTATCCCCGGGCAACCGGATCAGTGTCCGTGTGAAAGTGTGGCTTGGTTCCTAGGGTGGGAAATGTGAAGAGCGGCGTGTGGTGTGAGGTGATCAGGTCTTTGAACAAACGTCTCTGGCTGTATTTGGACCAGGGTCTGTAAAGGTGAAGTGAAGCAGGTAGATGATTAAAGATAAATGAAGCAACACTTCTGATACCAACACAGTTTTTTTGTATCAGCCATGTAAAACTTGATGGATTAATGTCGTTAAATGAGAGTGACTAACTTCTCTGAGCAGACCTTCCACTGCAGGAGCCTGATGGGAGCTGGAGTTGTTCTGGTGTCACTTGGAAAACATGTCTCTCTCTCTCTCAATCTTTCTCTCCCCCAATGGCTTCCACTGTGTTGTTTTGGGTTTTTATTTAAATGTCCCCACTCTACCAGGTTAGGTACTTGATGCCCCGACCCGGCATCACCTCCCCTGTCTTCACTCGTACTCTGTCCTACAGCAGTCAAGTCAAAAATACATTTCTTAAAAAAAAACGTATTTTCAGTCAAAACCCGTGTGTTGTCTATGCTCCTTTGTTCAGCCTTGTGCCGGCACTCAATGTCTTTTAAGAGCTAAAAAAAACGTTGTTCAAGCTGTCACTGTTACAAATGACATATTTATATAGTACCCTCATTAACATCCCATTACGATCTTTATGTGGACAGCCGGCACAGTTGACATATCCAGCCTGTAGTGGTTCAGCACGATAAGCAACACTGCTGATCAGATATCTGAAAGCTGCCTAAGATTCAGGCAAACTTGCAGAAGAAAACATTTCCACCAACATGCACAATTAAGTCCTAATGGTCAGAAAGGTCTATTATCTTAGACAGCAAATCGAAGAAATACAAGAATTGACATCTATTAAAACACAAATCCCACTTAATGTGAGGACATTTTAGCATTATCATGGCACAAATGTATTATTATACAAGGTGGTTTTGGTGATGAGTAAACACATTAGCTGTGACCTTCACCAAAGCAGTGTTCAACTTCATTCAAAACTCTCAGATATAAAGCTGAGCCTCACCGGAGTCCTTGTTCCCCCCTTTGTCTTTCTTCAATTAGCCGTGTGAGGAGTGTAAAGATGGCGAGGACGGAGATGATAAAGATTGGGATAATTGGGGACAGAGATGACCAGAGGGAACTGAAAAAGATAAAGATAATTCTGAATGTGCGGTTATGTGTTTTAGAAAATGAAACACCCCTCAAAGAGCGTGCAACATCACGGAAGAAACCCATGAAAGTAAAGCCGCATTGGAGAGAAGTTAACAACAACGGTTTGTGGAAATAGTGTAGATGTGCAGGTTTGCAGTTGTTTTCAAGGACGTGTATCGACAGCTCTGTTCCTCACAACTCTGATCAGACCTCTGCCGCTCACCGTGCTGCCGTCTGATGTGCTCATCAGCAGCCGGCACCAAATATCACTGATCATTTGTGCATTAAACTATCTGATAATTCTAGAAATCTGTATGTCTGAATGCATTTGTGACTTTTATCAGCTTCATACCTGTGTATTGTTAGGGGCCAAGTAAGTTCAGTGTCAACCTTGATGTCATTTGGATATGGGATACGTTCAATAATATATAAAACTCTCAGGTAGCCAGCGCTCGGTAGCAGCAGTAGACGGGGCTCATCAACGCATGTGACATTGTCGATCACATCAACGGTTCACGACGACAGCAACTGATTTTCCAGTTCGGGGTTCGAGCTTCACTGAACTTTGAATGAACAGGTGAACAGCTCTTTGTGCAGCAGCGATGACGAGGCTTCAGGGTTTTTGGGACTTCTGTGGTCTTTACTTGCTGTGGCCCAATTCCTGCAGGTCACATCTACGGTTTCAGAGAAAAAAGCTGCAACCAGCATCACCACAGGTCAAGCAACTGCACGAGTTTAAGAAATCAGAAGAAATGTTGTTCCTTTATTGTTAAACATTA
Organism: Hippoglossus hippoglossus; assembly: GCF_009819705.1. Classification (NCBI taxonomy): domain Eukaryota; kingdom Metazoa; phylum Chordata; class Actinopteri; order Pleuronectiformes; family Pleuronectidae; genus Hippoglossus; species Hippoglossus hippoglossus. Next base: position 15,711,899 of record NC_047158.1, read on the forward strand.
AATAAGATACATGTTATATCATGTACTTACAGTATATTAGGTGGAAAGCACTACCTGTCTTGGGGCCACAATGAGGACTGACTATTTTGAGTTTAGTCTCTATCCTGATTATGAAGTTCAGAAAACCAGCGGAGGAAAGAAGAGGTGAGAGACAGACAGAACACCTGCAGTCGCCCACTCTCCCCCATTACTCCTCCTGTGGCTGTTTGCCATTGATCCGCCTGCAAGCAACTCTTCTGGTGGTTTGGGAGCGAGCATGAGGGGGAGCAGGCACATAGACTAATCGAAGGGCCAAATGAAAATTGAGAGGCAATTTAGGGAACCAATGGTAACAGGATCCTGGAGCGTGCGAGCCTGAGAGAGAGAGGGAGAGAGAGAGAGGGAAACAGAAAGAGAGAGGTGGAGTTGTTAGTGTCCCGAAGAAAGTATAGAATGACATGAAAAACAGAGAGAAACGGAGGGAAGAGACAGAGATCAATTCAACACATTAGAGTCTTAGACTAGATCAGCTCTCTCCTGGCACAGAAAGCAGCCACTTCCTCTTCTCCTGTTCCCTCCTCCTCCTCCTCCTCCTCCTCCTCCTCCTCCTCCTCCTCCTCCTCCTCCTCCTCCTCCACCTCTCCCCTTCCACTCCATCTTCCACTCTCTCCGTCTCTATGTTCCTCACTCTACGTATCTTTGTGCTGCCCTGCTTCTTTCTTTCTGCTGACAAGACCTGCAGCAGCAGTGGGCTGCCGGGGGCCATGAAGTCTCCATTAATGTTTTAAGGTTGGATGAGGCCTGCGGTGCAGTCAGGAAGGTGTTCGGAGCCTGTGTGTGTGTGTGTGTGTGTGTGTGTGTGTGTGTGTGCCCCATAATGGTCTCCTCATCACTCACAATATGTAGGGTGACTCACAGGGTGACAATAGCATGGTACACTTGTCACCGCTCCTATGTGCATGTGTGTGTGTGTGTGTGTGTGCGGACACAGTCACCTATAGCCAATGTTCAGTGCTTCCCGGTACCACGTGCCATTGTAGGCATGAGAGTGTCTGTAAAACTGCCAGGTGTGTTTCCTTTATGACACGGCAGGAAGTGATGTGTGACAATAAAAAGAAGGACAGAGGTGATATATGAAATACCATGAATCCCACCCGGGGATCGAGGAGGAGAGAGTCCACCTTTAAACAATGAATGCAATAAAACTGTTTTAATTAACTCTCCAGTTTAAGTTTGCATAGGTTTAAGCACATACGGCAATTTTATTGACTCTACGATAAAAATTACCATTAGTTGCAGCTCCTTGGGGCAACTACAACACTTTGCAAGATTTGTATTTAAAAAGGAAAACTGCAGGAGTCAAACATCTTTGCTTAAACACCATTTACCAGACTTGCATGAGTTTCAGTTACATGACAGTGACTTCCCATTGAATTTAATATATAGTGCCACTTGTACTGTAACTTATACCTTATGTTTTATAACTCAAGGTATAAAAGACAGCTCTGAATCTGCTGCTCTGTCACTTCCCCCCCCCCCCCCCCCCCCCTCCGAGCGAGAAGAGAACTTGCATGGGAATGACGGTATGTCACTAATATGCTTAGTGTGTATGCAGCCCAGTTCACTGACTCACCAGGATGTCCTGAGTGGAACCTTTCTCTACAACAAAGAAAAGTTCCCTCCTTCAGACATGCCTCCCTGCCTGCTGGCAATTACAGCTCCATTGGCTGAATCATTAGAGTAATTTGCTTACAAAGTGCTCTCTGCTCCACTTTGAAGAGTCAAACTGCCCCAGCATCTCCCTGCGGCCTCACACCAGCACACTCACATTTCCAACCAGTCGATATAAATGATCATCTTCTTCTGCTCCCTTTTGAAGTTGCCTGCACTCAGGTGTAGTATTGGTGACTGCATTGTGACCACCAGACTAGAACCTCTTTATATCAATACACCGATACTGACGATGGCAAAGAGACTTTACAGTCGTAGCGGAGGAGTATTTTTCTCACAATGCCGTTTTCTCCTTGCTTTGTGTGGTCAGACAGAACGTCGATTAAAATGAAAGAAAATATGGATCTGAACTAAAAACTACAGCTGCGGGATTACAAGCTGGACAGGTAGCTCTGCTCTGCAGCCCACACATTGGTAGTGGATGCACATTGACAGTGTGCCCGGAGCTGGTTATTGATCAAACGTTATAATACTTAGTACGTGTACCGAGAGCAGCTCCTGAACTGGAGGGGCACCTGAAGAGGGCAAACCTTTGCCAAAGCGGCCGTCCTATCTCGCCAAGTTAAGAAAAATGTCTGGTTCTGCCCATTTATCGGTCAAAAATGTTACAGGTTTTTTCTTTGGGTCATACTTCACCCCTCCACAATATTTAATGTCAATCACTTTAGTAGTTCTTGCATAATCTGCTAACTTGTCATAGCACAGTCCTTAGTCAAGTCAAATGAGGGGGAATCTCTCGATGGCACTGCTGAGAGGAAGATGTAGATGTAGTCTGCTCTTGCAATCAAACGCGGCGAACTTTCTGCCCTTGAATTTATTCCACGCATGTTCGAGTGTTTCATCAAGTTTGTCGCGTTGCCTGTCTTGGCAGCGATGTCCTTTTTTGCATATATTGCATCACATGCTATCGGCATTGAGTCTGATAAAGTGGAGCCACACTTTTGATCCCTTAGACATTTCAACACCTACGATGAGACGCAGCCACGAGTCAAGTCTCAACACTGTTTTACCTTTGTGCCTCTTCAATGCATTTGTGTAAGATTATGCTAGACAGCCAATGAACAGCGTTATAAGTTATCGTATAACCACGATGCAAGGCTATTGGTTGCCTGACGATACTCTCGAAATCTGGCTCAGCTCCATTAGTAATTGTTGATTCACATATTAAAAGTAAGTCCATGTTCAGTACATGTGCAGATTAGCTTTCCATTTGCAAAACCCCCTCAGCTGCACAGGAAAAACTGCAGTTCATTTACATTTATATAAACCTGTTATTAGAATCAGCCAGACACGGAGGTATAAGGGTAACTAACGGCTGTTAATTTAATGGAAAAATGCAGCAAACACAAATTAAATCCCAATACCCTTCATTCCGTTTACCAGTCTGTGAGGTACGACATGACATTTGCCTGTAAATCATTTGGTCAATTGATCAAATGTCAGCCTGGGAAATGCAAATGGCAGGTGTTCTGATAAGAGGAGCCGCTCGTGGGAGGATATGAACTCCTGGATACCGAGCGAGAGCTGGAGAAATTTACAGAGAGGAGGTTTTGGGACTGTGGAGGAACATGGCGTTTTTATCACAAAGCATTGTGATGGCTCAACAAAAAGGGGCTCGGCCTTGGATGCAGACAGCGAGAAAATGTAGCAGTGGGCTGATCTGCACTGGGTGAGTCACTTTCACCTGACATTTTCTCTTCTCCTCTGTCGAAACATGTCTCAGCCAGACCATCCCATGTTATTGATCAGTTTGAAATAGAGTTGAAGGTGCGTAGCTGTACACAGTGTGGAAACCACTGGGTCTCCATCCATATTCAGTGAGGCCCTTCTCTTGGGTGGGAGCCGTGTGCCAGGAGAGAGAGAGAGGGGACGACGATGCCGTGCCTCGGAGGACAGCTGCGTGTGCCTCCATGTTCAAACGGGGGGCCGTCTCTCCTTGGATCGTGACGACACTGGGACAAATACGCTCTAATGCTGTGCACAGGACAGCCGGGGACTCTCTTGTGGAATGGTTGCTTATTCCCAACACTTATTCATTGTCCTGTCAGCAAGAAGCACCTCTGGAGGAAAGAGCTGACGACGCTCGGGGGTTCCGCAACAGAACTAAAACTACAATGCTAATAAGATACATATCTCGTAATTTATTTACACACATTACAAATAATACATTCATTCTGAGCTATATTTAATTGAACTATGAAACTATGATCCTTGAAATCTGAACATCACTGTTGCGAGTCATTGTGTGTTTATTTGTTAGTATTTGTGTGTACATGGATACAGGCTTTGCATTGTATTCATTTTTCTTTAGGCAGTTTCAGGAGCAACAACATTAATTTGGCTCTATGCAAAGTTGTGGCAAGAACTGTGAGCTCCACCTAGTGTTTGGATCACAGACACTTGTGATTCTGGAAAAGATGAATGACAACTGGGTCACAGATGCCGCCCTCGGCCTCACATATTGTGGGTAATAGTACTAATTGGTTCGATCGAATGGGTGAAGCGTTTGTTTCCTGTGCACCTGCGGCCCTGCCAAATAGTGCTCTCTTTCAGAGACAGCTTTTCAATCTGAGGGGACAAATTCAAGCATGTGTGCACCAGAAGACTGCAGAGGCACCGTCGTGAACGATAACAATACAAAAATTTACAGGACTCCATCATCTACAACTTCTTTGCTGAAACATAAAAAAGCATCTCTTAATTTCTTAATCTCTCTATTCACTACAACTACATACAGTAGGTTTATCTGTGAATATGAGTCCCTGAGGAAGTTACTGTGAATATTTCAGGCTGTTTGTGGCTCAAATTGCTATGAAGCATCTTGTTATTCTGCGGTTTCAGCCGTGTTTTTAATGCACAAACGCATGTTGAGATTCCGTCTTGTTGTTACAGGCCTGGGCCACATTGTCTCTGCCACCACACGTCCATTTGTGTGCAATACTGAGGGAGAGCTGGTGGGAAGGAGCAATTAAAACCAGTAGAACCAATTATATCCTCCGTGTTTTTTTTTGATGAGATACAAATACACAGTCTGTACACATCCCACTCAGTTTGACACAGTATGATGCCGACACGTGATGTGTGGGATCTCACTCGTCACTCATGACAGCTTGAAAATGACTCGGCTGTTATGTTAGTAATTATCTTTGTTTGTTTGTGGCTATAATTCAACAGTTAGGAATAACTGATGCGTTTTCACCAGTGGTCATCCGGCTGAATGTTGTTCCCCATTGGCCGTTGTTCTTTTGAAATGATGTGGCATGAACAGTTTCTATTACAGTGTTGACAAAAATAGGCATATGTTGCTGCATTTACCATTTAAAAAATAATTGAAGCGGCTTTTAGGCTTTTCGGCTGAACCATAACTACTTTCTGTCGCCAGTTTTGCTCCACTGAGCTCACACCTCTCTATGAATGCATTTCTAACTTTCTCTCGTTAGAATGCATTTCTAACTTTCTGCATTTCTAACTTTCTCTCAGTAGAGAATATATTGCATGTAAATACAGTCAAAATCACAGCGCTGCCATGGTCCCTATCTTATGTGTAAAGGGCTTTTGTTGCTGGTTAGCATTCAGTCTTAATAGGCCACATCTCAGTCATTATTTCATTCTACTTCATACATTTCTCCCCTCAACAGAAACAGAAAACATGTGAATGAGAACAGCTTTACCATAAATTCCGCCATCCCTGATAATTCCTCAACGCTGCCATCTTGGGCCCATGACATCATTTGGAGCCAGAGCGAATGCGGGATGATGCCAGAGTCCGTCTCAACTGTCAATCATGATGTTTCAGCTCATTTTGATATCATCAAATGACCAATTAATACCAAACTTAGCAGAATCATATCACTTCAACATGCATCAGTGTGAAAGAACCAGCTAAAATGACAACTTTCTCTTTGAGAAAAAAATATTTGAACTAAACTACTAAACTTGTACTCTTTAATTTGGTCCATATCCCATCCACTAACATGGAGGAGGCGGGATTAATGACCTATACTGCAGACACACTTTTACATCGACTATACAATAGATTCATGTCATATTCTTAATCGTAGTTTCCTTCTCGTCTGTCATTTCCAGAAACCTGAACATAAGCAAACACACTCACCTCATGAAACATGTGCACACAACCAGTCTCATAATTAGCTTGAACATGTTTTCCCCAGCGTTAATGGAATCACCTTGACAGCCCCATTAGCACAAAACTAAAAACGCTGACAGTAAATTGTGAGCAGAAATTATTTCCCCCAGCGATAGCACAGCCCGACCTCTCACACCCTCCATCCAATAATGACATATTCGGACCATATCGACCACATTTCCCAGCATTCCCCACTTTTCTGTTTCTGAGGAGGAGGAGGAGGGAGAAAAGAGCTAAAATTAGACGTGTTGGGTTTTGTTTTTGAAGGTGTAAAAAGTCTAAAATAAGACGAAGCCAGTACAGTTAGATTCAACAGCAGCAGTGGTGGAAATCAATGCAGGACTTGTTTGCTACTTCCAGTTAAAAAAAAACAGTGAACACTTACAAATGAGGACAGCACTGGCTCATAAAGGTTTGGGAGGAATGTGGCTGGTTATAGAAATGCAGCAAAAGAGACAAATGACCCTGAAGAAGGCAGCGAACAAAACAACATCGTTTGATACAGTTTGGTAATTATTTCAGTCTCTATGTGAGCCGCGCTTGTGGAAAAAGTATAGCCAATTAAATTTGTTGATTAATTGTCGCGTTGAAGCAATGCCTCAAGGGAAATAGAGTTGGAAGTGTCAGTGCAGAACAATGAACCTGAAGAAAATCTGTGTGCAATGTATTTCAGCCCCGGTTCTTCACAAAGACCTACACTGGTGTTTTTCAAAAGAAGGATGTTTTTTTATAGCATGTGCAGCTGTTCTACAGAGAATCATCCAGCACAGTAAAATGATTAATTATTTGATGCTGTTGTTTTTTTGAGTTTCCATAAATATCCATCCATCCATCCATTATCTGCCGCTTCTCCTTTTGAGGGCCACCGGGGGAGATGGAGCTAATCCCAGGCATTGGCCGAGAGACAGGAAAGGTCCCCAGCATATCGCAACATAAGCTGCTTTCAGACATGCTTTCAGAAATGTCTGAGTGAGACGCTCCGTAGTTTCAGCAGACTTTCTCCGCCTGGCCTCCTAGTAAAGTCCGTAGAGATCCAGGAGAAGGTCATAAAATACCCATGCAAGGATGGGGAGGACATGCAAACTCCACACAGAACGGTCCACACCGAATCGGGATCCGAACCAGGAACCTTGTTGCTCTGAGGCGACCGTGCCATTGATATGAGAGGATTAACTCATGAAGACATTTAGACAAAAACAGGTGTAGCTCATCCAGTCCACCTATAATCTTAGTTTCTAATATCTTTGCATTAAGAGAAGGTTTTAATAGAGTGCTTGTTATTTTAAATCTGTCTGCATTGTGTTTAAATATCAATATGCTCATGATTTCTCTGGGCTGACAGACTTATGGCACATCCCAAGTTCAGGTCTTGGGAGGATTCACTAGTTACTGTTAAACTTAAGGAATTTGCCAGGCTCACTTCAGCAGGAAGAGGTGGAGTGTGAGGTAACCTTGCAACTTTGATTTTCCAACTGTCGGATGCAATCACGTTCCGACTGCACACCTGACGTTCCCGTATCCAGACACAATATCCATATAAAGATCGCACGTTAATGTGGTGTCAATGGGGCAGAAAATTAAACCTGTCACCTTAGAAGTCAAACTGAAGCCTTCGTTACAGCAGAAAACCTATCGCACCATTAAATTCAATCCGGGATGATTCCACAGCCCGTGTGAAAATGACCTTTGTGTTAATCTGGTTTAAACTAAACCTAAATCTAGAACGAGGCCTAAACCAGTTCCTGGAGTTCTAGCGACGTGGGTCAAATTAGCGACCATTAAGTCAGTGACTGTGTTTGTGAGGGTGTCTGCGTCATTATGTGCAATGAGATGTCAGCAGAGCAACTTCTCTGTGGGGAGTGTTTTTGACAGAGCGCCGGCAGAATAAGAATAAGGTGTCAGTGCCACTGCTTTGATCGTCTTCTAGAGACTTCTCCCTCACTTTGAGAGACGCCAGGACGAGGAGACAGGTATTTACCTCTTCAACATTAGATTCTAAATGGATCTGAAATACTTTGCTTACAGCTAGGAGCCCAAATCTTTTGGGATTTACTTATTTTTATTTATTTTGCAAGCGTGCTGTTTATTTCTCAGCCACAATGTGATAATAGTTGAGTTACACGTCATGCAGCAGATCCATGATAGTATATTCTATTGTGTAAAGCCATGTATATTCATATTTGACCCTTTTTCATTATAAAAATACATTTGCTGTCCACTTATGTCCATTCCGAGAGTGGACATAAATAAAGATATGAGCTGTGATGAGATGAAAAGACCTCCTGATGGGGTGGACATAAATATCATGTGTACTGTTGTACTGTATTTTTATAGAGCTTATACATAGTTGTACTTTTTTTGCATAGTTTCACATTCAGGTGCAGAAATTCAGAGGTCTGCAATTTATCCGCATACTCACACACACACACACACACACACACACACACACACACACACACACACACACACACACACACACACACACACACACACACACACACACACACACACACACACACACACACACACAAATACATCTAAACATACATATCTCCATTTGCACCCTACACCCAGACTGATGATTCATTTAGAAGCACATGAAATAAGAAATTTGATCAACATTTTACTCGCCGCCTGCATGAATCCAATCACTTCCCATATTACCAGTAATAAGAAATTATGCAGATCGTCTGACCTTTCCCACAAACCCCTGCTTCAGCAGGCTCAGGCGCCACCTGTGGAGATTGGGACAGAAATACACCAATAAACAAATAAATGAGCAATATGTGGCGAATCACAGAGCCTCACCGTGCCTGTCTGGAGTAATTTAACATCTGCTCAGATACAGAATTCTAACTCAATTACCCTCCCAACTACTGCAAGTATTGTCTATAATGCCAAGGTTTCATATGGTGTAGATATCTATGCATTCAAATTCCATTCATTTCAAATATGATTTATATTCAACATTAATGGCAGATTCCCTCAATAAAACCAAATTTAATGTTATGTGAGCAGGAGTCAAAAAAATATATAATTCATGAACTCATGCATTTCCACCTTTAATTTTTCATTCATTTTTTAGAATATAGGACAAGATGTTGAATATTCCAACTACCAGTAGACGTCAGCAAGTATTAATGGCCACCAGCGGATGTTAGGGACATAACTTCAGTTGTTCACCATAGTTTCATCAAGTGTTTTGGCCTTGTAATCAATGATACAGGCCGAACTTGAAGGTCCGCTGAGGCTCAAGCTAAATCTGACTGGCTACTGGCTTGTATGGCAGAACTATGAAACTTAAACTGTACTGTAAATTAGAGATGTTCTTATACCAGCATCAGAAATGCCTCCAATAGCACTGGGTCAGGCATGGGCATGTACGTGATTCTATACACCCGTCAGGTACCAAGTCTTTCTCTGCACTGGTTTCAGATTGGAACATCTCTGAACATCTCTTCAGGAAATAAGCAGCTCTTGACAATTAAGTGAACCTGAAATTTACACTTTTTGTCTGACACAATCACACACACACACACACACACACACACACACACACACACACACACACCAAGCTCTCCCTTGTTTTGCCGTCAGTCCTCTCACAAAGCAGCTGAGACAGGCTCTGTCAGTCTCTGTAATGAGAGGTGATCTGCAGCGCTTGATCCAATTATGGTCGTCTGGACGGCATAAAGCAGCAGACAGGGGGGGGGGGGGAGAGGAGGAGGAAGAAGAAGCACAAAACTACACATGGTACAAATGCTGCTGCAGTAACTTTCAGATTTCCCTTCATGTGCACAGACCACGTAACATGCTTATGTAGTTGCCATTTTGTGCAACCATGTATTTTTCTGTCACACTGAACACTGCATTTTAGCTCGCAGCTACTTAAGCCCTCCAGCTGTAGAGTGCTGTGGGTCTATGGCCTTTGCATCCACAGCCTATTAGCTTAGGCAGGCCCCATCACCCAGCTCACCCATGCATGAGATGGACCCTCTGTAATACAGATTGTCTGCACCACTTACCGCACCTGCACCAGAGAGCAAACATGACAGCCATTAACTGGCGAGGCCCTCAGCGTGGGACAGGCTTCAGGAGAGAGAGAGAGAGAGAGGGAGAGGGAGAGAGAGAGAGAGAGAGAGAGAGAGAGGGGGGAGAGAGAGAGAGAGAGAGAGAGAGAGAGAGAGAGAGAGAGAGAGAGAGAGAGCCCGCGGCTCAGGCAGGGAGGGACGAGGGATACGAGAAGACGAGAATCAAAAAAGGACGGAATGATGAGGAGGAGGGAGGAAGGGAAGAGCAATTAAGAGGACGGGACAGAAGGGAGGGGAGAGAGGTGGACAGAGGGGGAAGAGGTGAAGGAAGAGAGGCAGAGTGAAGCTGTTAAAAGCTCATTACCCACGAAAAACATTTTTCACAGAGAAAATCAAGGAGTTAGAAAGTCTCCACTCATTAGGTGCTGAAAGGACGCGACCGAATTATAGAGTGTGTGTTGTTAAGGCAATAAACTGGTTAATGGAATAGTGCTACATACAGCTTAGTCTAAACAATGTGTTCTGGATTAAGATTTTGCTTGAGGATAAATGTGATAACAACGAAGCATCTGCCAACAGAAAACTCAAAGACTCAATGAAACCTCAAGACAACCGATGCCTCTGTTATCAAGAAAATGTGTAGTTTTCTGTGTGTAACTTTTTTAATTTCTCAAGTTTTTCCTTGAACATCATTCGTTGTCCTGGTATATCAGTGATCTAAGCAACACTATGCACCGTTTAAACCCTGTGTGCCGCTTTACTCAATGTTGTGTTGCATGTGTAACAGCAGAAACACAATACGCAATACCCTGCAATGAAAGACACTACAATACTGTCGTTCTATGATATTATACAAATACTTCTCAACATCTTGGAACTTTTGGTGCCTTATGAATGAAGGTAGCAGCACGGCCACCTTTTCCAAAAGTCAATTAATTAGTTTTAAATCAATTTAAACTTCACTGCATGAATATGAGATACACTGAGCTGTAACTGTCCCATTAGTATGTGTGGCCATCCGTCAGTGGTCAAAGAGCGTCTTGCCCCACAGCATATCTCAGTATCTTCTTCATATTTCCTTATGTTCTACCATAAAACTGGAGAGGAACTGCAAAAGTTTGAATTTCAAATAAAATAAGCCAGAGTCTGTACATAAAATATTAAAAACTGAACATCCAACTTTTCTTCTTATTGTCCACTCACTGTGGAAAGATATGTGCATCACCACTCACAATCTAGCTTGATTATTAATGTAATTGATGTTTAAAGTGATGCAGGTTTTTCTATTAATGGAAATAAGTGTAGGATAAAAACAGTGGTTCCAGCTCTGTGTTGTATTTGTGACAACAGGCATCAAAAAGTGGAGGCTTCGCATTAAAATGTGAGTTCTGATTCTGTAGTTCCTGGCATTTAGTTTAAAAAGTGTAATAAGTGACAGCACTCTAAGAATCAGCTATTCAAATACAAGTGTGAGTCAGAGCGGTAATGTATTAAGTCCAAACACAGGAGGCCTCCTTTGTGTTGCTGCCTCTGAGCCTGCTCACTAAACAACACCCCTGTGATTCTTAGGAGAGAACAGCAGGGGTCACTGTAAGCCTAAACATTTCTCTGGGACCTGGGAGTTCATCAGGCTTTTCACAAGTAGTTTTTAAACTTGTACATTCATTACTCTTATTATTTCTGAAGTGCCTGGCTTTGGAAAAAGAAAGCTATGAAAGAACTCATGTTCGCAGCCGATGCACAGAGCTTTGTGCTGATGTTTTGTCATTTCTCGCGTCCTTGAGCTTTTTTTCAGATTTGTTCTCCCCACGACACGTCCTTCTGTTTTGACGTCAACAACAATCTGCAGGCGTCACATCTCAAGCAAAGTGTGTCAACACAGGGCACGCTTAGACACGTAGGGATGCATGCACCGTGTTAAACTGTTTGCTGGAATGAATCAGATTTAAAGAAGATATCCGTGACAGATTTGCAGATGAAACATGCTTTCAGTCCTTATTAAGTGGGTCTTTATCAGAGCAGGAAGGACTCGTGGCTGGCAGCTTTGAAACATTTGGACCTTTATAAAATATGCATCATGAAAAACCACATCAGAGGCAAACATGAATAACTGGATATTTTCTCTTTTAAAAACATCAAAACAGTCCCGACAAGTGCACAAATCTGTGGCTTCCTAAGTGTCATAAAAACACATAATCATACAAACTCGTCAAGTGCCAAAATGCAACCAGGCCAAAATGCATGCATATATGTGCACAGTTCAAACTGACTGTGTAGAAACTGGTCTCAGATTGAAAAGACCAGAGATAAGAAATAAACAAAGAATGTCTACATCCATGCATTGAATTACACACACACACACACAGAGGGAGAGAGAGAGAGAGAGCTCTAATCTCTTCCCCTGTCCACAGACTCAGTATGGTTGTGTCGTACAGATGAGAAAGTAGATATGTTGCAGCTGAGAGCTCCTCAGACAAAACTCAATACAATTCATCCAGGGCGGCTTCTTCTGTCTAAAGGTCCAGTGTTTTGGATTTAGTGGCAAGAGGCTGCAGATTACAACTGAATACCGATCACCTCCCCCTCCTCGTAGGAGAAGCCTTCAGGTAACGTGACAATTCAACAATGAAAACACAAACATTCTTAGTTTGAGGGGATTGTTCACTGAATGACTGAATAATAAGATATGACATTTTTACCAAAACATTCCCCTGAATCCTAAATCACCTTTAAAGCAACAAATCACACAGCAAATAGAAGCAGACAGACTTTTACAGAGTAAAGCCGGCGCAGCACAAAACTGAACAAAGAGCTAAAACCTTGTCATTACCAACTCGTCCACTTCTGTATTTCATCCACTGCCTGGCGACCTTGCCCATGTGCAGCCTTTACAGCTCACGGCGTCAGCGCCCAGTGAAAAGTTTCAACACAACGACTCCAGCGGAGAGGAAGGACAAACGAAGGCATGTGGGAGCGTGGATAGAAAGTTACTACCCAACCTTTAACGGCGCCATAGTTTTCAGTGTCACGAATCCTGTAATGTGTGGACGTTTCTCTTGGCACTGTCAACATTCCTACCACTACAGTTTGTGGCTGTGAATGCAGCTATAAATGAATACTTTCCTTAAACATTCTTTTGTCTCGGTTTACTTCTTGGTAATTGGATCCGATCGTCCCTCGTCCATTTCCGAGTTGTCACAATCTGGCTCAAAAGTATGTGACAAAAGAGGGAGACCACACAGTCTATAAACAGAACTTGGCATGAAAGCTTTAAAACGTGCTGCCTCCTCTTCCTGGAACAATATTCACAAGGATCTGAAACTGTTAGAGCCGGTGACTGTGGGGGAAGTTTCATCAATTTTAAAGGATCGAAGAAAGTAACTCGAGGGTCACTGTGGATGCTCTTAAAATAGTTATTATAATACGAAGATTGTATGTGTGTGTGTGTTTGCGTGTGTGTGTGTGTGTGTGTGTGTGTGTGTGTGTGTGTGTGTGTGTTTGCGTGTGTGTGTGTGTGTGTGTGTGTGTGTGTGTGTGTGTGTGTGTGTGTGAGTGTGTGTGCTGTGTTTTGCTTCCGTTGTTGGTCAGGATTTTTTGTTAAAGAGATTTTAAAGGAAATATATGTCTATATAAATAATGATAAATGTTTGATTTAAGTAATTAACCTAGATGCAGTATGGGGGGGTTAGTATATGACCTCAGCTTACTCCAGTGTTCTGCACCTCCAGGTCCCACCTCCACTCACCTTGTTCCTAAGACAAAGGGAACACAGCCAGAAGGAAGTCGTCCCTGCGGCTGCCACAGAGCTGAATTATTTCCATCTGGTCACCACCAGCATGAAAAATATGGAGCATCTTATTACTTCATTAAGTATTTCATTTCCTGGTCTCACAGGACGGACATATTTAGCATTTTATTATTCAGCATGGACGCTCTGTAAGCAGATATAGCTCCGAGTGCCCCCCTCGTCTCCACGTGACTGAGTGTTCGGCAGAGACGAGGTGGAACCTCACCCAAATCTTAGCTGGGGGCGATGAGATGCTGCAATAATAATGTGTCTTCCTTGTCTTACTTGTGCAGTAAATTGTTTCACTTAGGAGGATGCTTTATTTATGAAACAAGGGCACGTTACACCGTGGGCGGAAGGTTCAGCGCCTCATACGGGGCAATTTGAGGAAATGAAAACAGATTGTACCATTTTTATATGGAAAAATAAATGAAACATATCCCTCAGCTAAAATATGTCCGAAAAAAAACAAGCTTTCCTTCACACAATAGTTGTGTTTTTATCACCCACATAAAGAAGGAAAATGTATTTGTGACAATTTCACGTATCCAAGTAATTAGGTCTAATCAGTGGTGTAACGCCATGTAAATGTTTAAACTCCGAAATCAAATGAGGAAAACAATGTTTGCCTTTGAGTTGCTGGAAATCAAGTCAAGTGTTATTGCAAAGCAAGAGTGAGAACAAACCAATCTCCAAGAGGAAGGCAACAAAATGAGCACAGACATTCATGACAATATGATACACACACACACACACAAAAGAGAGCAACGTGTGAGTCTTTGTGCGTGAGTCTGTGTGCGTGCACTCGTGTGTGCGAATGTGTTGCTCTGTGTACACAGAAATCAAAGGGTCTTTGAGGCGGTGGAGCTGTGTCTGCATTGAGGCCTTCGGTTCTTTTAGCCAGAGACTGTAGTGTTGCCATGGAAACGCCTGTTGAACGAGGGTTCTATGAATCTTTCAGCAACCCCCTTTTTCTTCCAACCACTCGGGATCTTTTCATAACACACACGACATACAAAACTTTCCGTGGTCGGGCAGGGCGTCCAGTCACTGGCAAATTGGCTAAAGTGTCTCCACAGTTTGATGCATGGGGCTTAGGACAGTTTCAGCCCGAAACACAAACAAGTATCAGATGGATTAACGAGGCCTGAATCAAAAGACCTCGCCCGCCGCGTGCAGAGACGTACTGCGAGTACGCGGATGCAAAGAGGACGAGCAAACAACATGCATGTTAAAGATGTTTGTTCACAGCTGGAGGAGCAGAAACAGTGGAGCAGCCTCTCTCTCTCTCTCTCTCTCTCTCTCTCTCTCTCTGTCTCTTTCTCTCCCTCCGTCTCTTTCAGCGGACCATGAGTGCCGGGTTAATAACGAGATTGTCAACAAATGTGTTTCCCTTTATCTCACGTCCTTGTAGGCAGACAAAAAAAAAAAAAATGAAGCGCTGCAGTAGACCAAAGAATCTCCTAAAACTTTTATTTTCTCTTTCTGCCTGGCACTCTATTACATTTGCCAATATATGAAGTTTATCATCTGCAAATGAGAAACTCCGGCGCACAGAAAGATTAAATTCCTCCCATATGAATACGAATTTAAAGAATCTACCCCCAAAAAAGGGAAGGAAATGTTCTGAGGGCTTTGAGAAGCGTTTCTCTCGTTAATGGTATGATTGTGATGGGAATACAGACACACATGCTGATCGATATTCTAGCTCGGCTTAAAAGACGAGGACCAGTGAT
Organism: Hippoglossus hippoglossus; assembly: GCF_009819705.1. NCBI lineage: Eukaryota > Metazoa > Chordata > Actinopteri > Pleuronectiformes > Pleuronectidae > Hippoglossus > Hippoglossus hippoglossus. The sequence goes on from NC_047158.1 coordinate 15,727,310, forward strand.
GTGAGACTTTCAAACAAACACTTGAAGCCAAGGTTGACAAGCACGCACACGAGACCTTGCAATTCAAACTGTTTTAATTGATTAATCCACTTCAGCCTTCGTCTTGAAGGTGACATCGTGACCGCAGCACGCAGCCGAGAGAGGCCTCTGTCCGACTCGTGCCCCTCCTGCCATCAACACACGATATATTCATCACATCGCTTCATTTAGCTCCAAGCACTTTGAAACCGGTTTATTTCCTTTCTTTTACTGCAGTCAACAGTACATGCTAAGTGACTGTTGGTTTCACATTGCATTTTAGGGAGCGAAGAAAATACATTTTTTGATGTTGTTCTGTTCTGTTATTGTCCACATGGGCTGCGTCGAACCTGTAATTGATATGGACTGGTTTGTAGACGCCTGCCGCTTTTTATTTGCTTCGTATCCGCTTATTTTTCTACTTCTACTCAACATTCTGCAATTGCTCCAAAAGTGCGCTGTAACAAAAAAGTGCTTCCATACTTTACATGAAGCAAAACCGTGGTTCAGTTTGATCCTGACCGAGACCACTTCTTTTAGTTGGAAGAAATCTTTGTCTGTTGGTCTGGACGTTGGGCCATGACACCTTTTATATGCATCGTGTAAACATAATATTCAATGTCCAATTAAGACACAAGGATATGCCGGTACTATTCAATATTTCTTCTGGAACATAAACAGAACACATGGAACATAATTTGGGTTTTTATGGCAACAACATAGACTCTATATACTGTAAAGAGCTCACATCCAGTCCAGTGCTGACATCAAACAAATGATGTTTTCCTGTGAATAAGACTGTTTGGCTTGTTGACACAGTGAAAAATCTGCCGTTGACGAGTCCCAGTGCCTCCATTTCACATTCACTACAGTTTTTTGGTTGGATTCACCACCCTTACACTTTCAAAACTTTTGATTTATCACTTAATTGCTGCCGGTTGGCCACCAGGGGGCCAGTGTAACAAGCTGTAAACCCAACACGGACATGCCTTATGAAGCTGATGTGGAAAAACGTTTCATCAAACAGTTGCATAATTACTGCACACATGGAGACACAGAGCAACATTATGTGGATTCATGTTTCACACCACCTGGAAAAACGATGTCCAATATACGCAGTCTGTTTGTCTGTGTTTTGATCAGCAGCTCCGGAGGGAAATATCTGCCTCTTTAACTGCTAAATGCTCCACGATGTTCAGCAGCTAATCACTAGCTCTGTCAAAAAGTAAGCTGCCTGCTGCTGCTGCAAACGAGACGGCCGAGACTGAACCAAAGTGATGAAGCTCTGGGCCATGAAATGGAAAACAATTAGCTAAAAGGGGCCAAAACCTAACTCACCTTCGACTGCAAAACGTTGATCATCATGAATAAGGACAAAAAAAGTGTTATTACTCAAAATGCTGAGAGACCAGTTAAAAGGGAGAGAAATGAGAGAACAACCAGGACCTGCCATCCTCCCAGGGCTGATAAAAAAAAAAAGGATCTGAGGAATAAATTCATGTTGAGACAAACAAAACAAAACAAATGGTAATTCCACAATGAACTGCATTTCATTAATGAGATAAAAGTGTAGGTTCATATCTCCTTGACAACACACAAATGTCATTTCCAATATCAACCAGAGATGATAATAATAATAATACATATTATAATAATAATATATTTATTGATATTTTTCATTTCATTTTATTTATTTATTTATTTTTACATCCTAGCTGAACGAGACCCTGAACCAGGAGCCTCTGACCTCACGACAGCTGCAGATTCAACCCGACTCAATGACGCAAACTTTCCATTAGTAATGTTACTATTTCACGTTAAAGACTATTTGACGTCCGCATTCATTTCATGGCGGTTCTGAGAGGATGGTGACAATAGTCCTGGCAACAGGAGAGATGAAGAATCAAATAAACGTCATGACTGAATTTCCTCTGTTCCTTTTAATAGGTCACTGGGTCAGCGACTAATGGTTGGATTAACATTTTTAAGTGCCACTTAGGCTTGAAATTATTTTATAAATAGCATTTGTTTTGATAATCCGACAGAGAGGGATTAATCCATGTCTTCAGTGTTCAACAGGGAGGTCAAAGGTGAAGGTCAACGACACATCTGCAACCTAAAAGTGACAGATTTCCCACTGGAGGACCGGTGCTGCCACAGGACTCTAATTTAACTTGCTTAATAAGTCATCCTCATGGCACTTTCTCCTGATCAAAATGTGCCTGTCGTTGTGGGGCATTTTTACAAAATGTGGCTGGGCAACACTTATCCAAAACACTAACCAAAAACACCTCCTCGGAAACACACCCGCCAAGTTTGACGTAAATAGTAAGAGTGTTTTTTTTTCGAGAAAAAATTGAAGGACGCACAAAGGGAAAACGAGAAAGACGGAGATTTCTGGATTTATTTGCAGGAGGAAGAAGTGTGTCACTGTGAAGCCTATTACATCGGGCACCTCTTCTCTTACAACGTCTTACAGCAGATAGAAGAGGAGGGCGAGAGGAATTTAGAGAGTGGGAGAATCCCCAGGGAGACTCCAGTGTGAGCCCAGAACACAGCGGAAGATGAATGCGTTTTCTCTAATTAAGGCGAGTGATGGCTGATGGTGATCACATGTAAGCCATCATTCGCAGAGTCCTCATGAGCTATTATGCACATGCCGAACATCAAGAGACCGACTGCAGAGGCTATATTTGTTTGTTCATTACTCCACGACACGTATGTCAGCAGCTTGAACGCCACTTTTCAGTTCCCACGCCGAAGGGTATTGAGCACGCGCCGAGCGTGAAAACAAATACACGGACCGAACAAATAACGCCAGAGGACGCCTCGAGTGTTAGAGCTCCGCCATTTACGTTGATTGGCTTCAAATGCAGAAAAGGAATGGCTGATCAGTTGGTCGAGTGGCCATGAAAAGGCGAGATCTCCGGGCGTCACTACTTCATTAGTAACATCCTGGCGTTTCTCCATCCAGATCCTGACATGAAAAAGAGACACAGTGGCCTTGAAGATGGGTTTTTAGTAATTCTTTTTTCCCAACTGAACTGGTCTGGTAAGAACATCGCCGTCACATGAAAAAGAGACACAGTGGCCTTGAAGATGGTTTTTAGTCGTTTCTTTCCTTAGAGCTGCTCTGGTTAGCTTATCATAGGGGATCAGTGATTGAAGGTAGACTGACTCGCACATTTTATGGGATTTATTTATTCTCTGACCTCGTTGTCAAGGCCTTTTCCCGAATCAACGATTTGCCATATTGCTGCTCAAAATAAAAGACATGAAGCGATAGCAATCAGTTTAGCAAGTGCATTTTACATTGATCTCAACATGCCACTGTACACGTACTGTATGATCGCCTGCACTCTAATAGTCAATTAAATGTTAGTCAATAAAGAGTTTCAGTGGACCATGGTATAGTCGGTCTGTTCCAGGAAGAAAAACCCTGCGGTTATCAGATAGGACTGTAGTAAAGCATCTTTGCCTATCTGGGCTTATCTAGTATCCAAATAATAAATGGGATAAAGACAACTTGTTTATTTTTTTGTAAAAACAAGTGTCACAAGCAGAGCGGGAGCCTGAACTCTTGGCGAGCAAACTACCTCAAATACCAAAATGCACAGTAAGTACAGGACAGACTGTTACAGTAGTTACACGTGTTTGCAGGTAATTCAAAGTGTGGGATAATTTCCAGAGGATAAAGGACGACCTTGAGAAGTTGAACAGGTGAACTCATTCATCGACCTCATCGTTAGTCACTTAGCACGGCCGCTCACTCTGATGTTCTCCCTGTGGGGCGTTCCAACACATTCACAATCATTACAGCCACTTTTTTCCTGCATCCTTATTTACGGTCGATGATGTGCACGCTTATAAATTTATATTTTAAAGGCTCATTATTATTATATGGCCCAGTTTTATTTCTTTCTCAGTCCTGGAACTTAAACATTTTTATGTTAACCCCACAAAATTCATACTTAAATCATTTTAATGCTGTGCAACATAATTTGAATTACAATCACCAAAAAAACACTAAACTTTCTTTTTTTTATCAGAAACTGTTTGACTCTTGGGACATATTTCATCAATAATGGCTGAAGAATTGCTGCAGCAATTGCTACAGATCCATGTTGAACACAAACAGCAGGGGATTGTTCAATGTTGCATGTCGGATGAAATGAGTTTTACATTTATGTAAACATGCAGTAAATATTTCAGTTTGCATAATGTACAGAAAATCTCTGGTGGAGCTGCAGTCGATCCTGCAACAGGCAACAACCTTGTCCTCAATGCAGTTAAGTTAGCGTATAGGTTCACACGTTCTCTATAGATTTACACGCCGCCACTGACTCAGAGTCGGCCGTCTCGTGTTTGTTATTTTTCGACGCAGAAACCGGAGCGTCTGTGAGTTCAGCAGCCGTCTGTTTATTTGCAGCATCACTCTCTCATCACGCTGACAACACTCTGCGTGCACGCTGTTCCAGGACGCAGTCACAGCAGGTGAACTCAAATACAGACAAATATTGACAGCTGCAGTCAAGGGTTTAATACTGAGCATGTCAACTCAAAGTGATCATTCTGTGGGCTCTCTCATCTGGTTTGAAATTATTCATTTATTGCTCTGAATATGTATAGATCATATGTAAAATATTTATTATACATTATATATATATATATATATACACCTGAAGGGATTATTTCAATGAAGTGTGTATAAATCTACATTCTGCAGCATCTCCTCATTACCTCAGCATCACACAGACAGACCACACCACTCTAAGGCAGCAGTTGGTGTTGTTATGTTTTATCTGTTGAACAGTGATGATTATGCACTTAGTAATTTTCTTCCTTCCGCGTAGCAGTCCTCCGCAGACGTCTCCCACACGCCGACACTCGTGGTGAATTCACAAAACACCTCTTCATTACTGAGGCTGAGGCTGACGACCAATTACAGGGAAACAAAACCGTTGTGTTCAAATTCATTTAGGCACGCGGATGGATTAATGGAGAATTAGGTCATAGTCTATTGAATGTAAAGTGTATGAAATTAGACTTAACGGATTGTTTGTTTTTCCTCCACATGACATTTTTAGATTCTTCAACAAACTGGCTTAAAGGGGAAACAGCACTTGGTTCTGCAACAAATCAGAGTCTGCAGGCTGCGCTGCATTAATCCCCGACATCCAAATACCATCAGTATATTTTGACTGATTTTTTTACCAATATCACACAGTTCTGTTCTGTGTTGTATTTGTGGGGTTATGGACTTACAGGGTCTGTGCTCAAGGAAATGTATAAAAGTCCTAGAGGGGGTAAAATATCAAGAAAGGAAAAAGTGATTTCTCCATGTTGGAACATCATGTGAGCATCAGCAGCTTTCAACTTTCAAATGATGCTTTGAGCTCCTTTGCTACATCTGTTTAATAATTGGTTGCCTGGAGGATTGTTCCTCCCTGTGATTGGTTGCTCAGTCCCACCCTCCAAACACCATCGGTGGCAAGGGACAAAAAAGTAGACCCTGCCTCAACTTTTTGCGATAGTGATGCACAACATCATGCTGCAAAGCCCTGCGTGGTCAATCAGACATGTTCCAGTGCAGATTACCTGCAGTTTACCAGAAACCGTCGGACTCGGGCAAAACTTCCTGGGATTGAATTCCACTGGTGCCTGAAGCAACAGACAACCACCACCACGGACCCCTGCCTGGTTTTAAGGCAGAGTTGTTTTCAGTCTGAATAACAACCAGAACTGGTTCCCACTCCCACAGTTCACTATAAAAGGGCTGTGGATAGACCCTTTTCACAGCTTTGGATGTTAAAGAGTGAATATGTTACCAAATTGTATGTAATAGCTCAATCATCATTAAAACAACACAGGTCCACAATTACAGATCACTGCGTAAAACTGCTAGAGTGAAATTTAAAATACATCGGTATCTGTCTCTTGCTTAATTTCTTACAGCATCCACAGCTGGATCGAAACGTGTGGGTGAAAAACAAGCGTACCCATTAAGTGTGTGTACGCACAGTCTAGACTGCAGGTTCACTCTTTACAAATACTACTTTACGTGAAGAGAATATAAAATGCTTCTGTGCATGCATCTGGTTCGCTGTGTTTAAAGGACATCGATCAGAAATGCGTCCGTCTGTCTGTGTCCATCTGTCTGTTTGCGTATCTTGAGAACCACGTGATTTGGATCCGGAATTGTTCGATATTAATACACTTTTAATTAATTTAAAGGGTTGGACTCATGACAAATCAGGACAAAGTTCACGACTACTGCCAGTGAGTCCTGCAGCAGGTCTTTTACTTGCCTTGGCTCAATACTGCAGGTCACTTTTACACTGTCAGAAAAGAAGCTGCAACTAGAATCACGACAGCCTAAACACATGGGCAGGTTTCGAGTGGGCAGTGCATTAAGTGATGTGCTTATCCAGTTTAGAGAGTCTGCCTCCTTCTTTGTTTGACCTTTTTTATTTAATTTTGAAACCATCTAGTTGTATTCTTCCCTCTTTTCTGAAATTAGGAATCATATTTTAGCCCCAACAATTGTTCCTGATTCACGAAAACGGCACAAAGTTCAGCTAACGACACAAAGTGCTTGGTGATGCTGCTTTCGCCACTAAACTTCACGGCCATTAAAAAGGAGGCCCGGCTTTTTCTTGATCGTCTCCTCCTCTGTGAGACTTCAGCAGCCAGTTGTCTTTGTTGCACATCGAGGAAACTGTTTTGGTGCCTTCAGATGGTGGTTAGATAGCCTCCCCGAGAGCACAATAGAAAAACACATTTATTTTTTATGCTTTTGTCAAAGCCAACTTACAGGTTCCTCACACCGCTGTGAGCCTTCCTCTCAGCGGTATTTGATTCTGAAACCAGGAGAGGGAAAGGTTGGATGGCAGGGGGGGTGGGTGGAGGTGCTGAAGGGTGGATGTGTGTGTGATGTGCGGAGTGAAAGCCTTTCCCCTGAACCTCTCTGACAGCTGGAGCTGGCTGTCAGCCTGCAGCTGCACTACAGCAAGGTGGACCACGTCTACCACGTCTCGTAAGAAAGAAATCGCGTCATGCAATTTTTCTTGTGTTTTAAAAGCAGAGAAAGAAAATACTTCTCTTACTTGTGACTCATTCAGCAAGTGATGATATCCACTCAGTAAAATACAATTTATAGAACAGCAACACTTCATCTCCTCTGTGCTTTGTCCAATTTAGAGTTTTGAAAGACACCCACATAGGATCAAATGATAGTTTGCAATATACGGCGGCAATAAAGCCTCCCGAACACTCAGCCATCACACTGACAATATGAGGAGGTGTAAGAATGAATGAGCACGGCTTAAAGGTTTCAAGCCATCATTTTTTTTGATTGGGGGAAGTAAATCTTTTCTCCTGAAAAATCAGATTCCACACGGCACTCGAGGGAAATAAAGAGGAATTAGCTCCGAGAGTTATTGTTTGCGCCCGGTGTTGAAACAGGATCGCGGGCCAGAGGGACGGTGCCCCCGAGGTGAGTCTGGAGGTGAGGTGTTGTGTGGATGTAAGAAGCCAAGCAAACTGGGTCAGAGAACAAAGGGAAGGGAGGTGTTGAGGTGTTATGAAAGTTGCAGATGTGGCTCATCTGCTGCAGGATAAACTGAAGACCTGGCGTCGACTGCTGTGCTAAATAAAAAACCCTCTTTTACTAATAAAACCCAGTTTAGGACGAAAATCTGCGGCTTGCACGGCTGTGGAGATATTTCACACACTGCCTGAAAACAATCCAGCTCCTATCACATATCATTTTCCACCCTGCGAATCATTGTTCACTGTAAAAGATCAATAGAGCTTGCACTGTATCACAGAGTGTGCCCTATTTTTCAATCTTACGCCTCAAGCTTGATTTTCTAACGCTTACAGTATCTCGACTGGAGATAGCTGGGGACGGTTCTCATCCGTTCGGCTCCAGTCGGCTCTCGATGCATCAATCTCACTTGGTCCCGTTAACAACACGCACAAGGAAAAGAAAAAAGGGAGAGGAGAAAGACGAGGGAGGGAGGTCTATAAAAATAAAACAGACAAGACCAGATATAAAAAGTTCAGGTACAATTAGTTTAAGAGTTTGTTCAGCACACTGCTCAGGTTTCTGAATAATTTACCGGGGTGCTTAAATAGCTCCTTGCTCCAGGTTGTGCGAGTCGGGGTGGCACAGACTGTGAGGCTTGCTGATCGGGCACAGACAGTAACACGCACAGAGCCAGTGGGGATGAACCAGCTCAAATGAGATGAATCCAACTTTTTTCCTAGATTCGCCACCGTTAACCTTTCACTTCCATTCTGCTGTCAGTCTTTCTTGCTTGTTTTTCACTCTTAATATTTCTTGCTTTCTTCTTGCTTTCATCCCCTTCCCTCGCCGTCCTCCTGCTTTGTGTCTTGTTTCCTCTCTCTCTCTCACCACCCTCTCTCTTCTTTGCTCCCACTTCTTGCATTTTCTCCACCTTTCTTCCTTTTGCACTTCCTTCATCTGGTCTCTGTGTGACCATTAATAATGCAACAAAGCCCGCGTTCTTCAGAGCTCGTTCTAAAGTGTTTGTTTTTGCATTGGACGTCTAAATAGCGAGCCCCGGCGATCTTGTTGTAATGTGCTTCTGTTGATTGCAACTACAAAGACGACTTATACCTTGAACTTAACTACTAGAGATGAAAAGCCTCAGGTCTACAGTAGCTGCAGAGTTTTTTTTTATTGAGCATTATTTGCAGAGAAAGGGCAGGAGTGCATTTTCATTTGCATGTGAGAATATTACGCTGCACGGCGTCGGCAGTTTTACTGTTTTTCAAGCTGATAATGTCTCAATTGAGATACAATAGTGATGCTGTGACTTTGCACAGTCAGAAACAGTCTCTCCTGGCCCACTGATTAAATTTCCTGTCACAACGACCTGCCACACTAACCATGGAGGCTTGCTGTCAGTGCTGCTATTCTCGCAGCGCTGACTGAACTGCTGCCAAATATAGTCTTTCTTGGCCCCGTTAACATTGGCAGCCTTGTTAATTTCACAAATTAACTCAAAACTACACAAGTGACTCACCCACGATTTGATTTAGGAGAAGAATTAAGAGATAATTGCTTTGGATAATTAATGATATGAAGACTAATAATATCAAGCAGTGTGGAGTGGTTCGGCTTCGGTGATGGTTTCAGCTAAAATGTCAACTCAACATGAATAAAATAAATAATTTACTGGAGGGGAAACAGGAGTCAGAGATGTGCAACCTGTCAAACTTAAAGCAACATTATGCAACTATTTTACCTTGTGAACTTGACTTGTAGCAGGAAGAATGAGGCTTCACACACTGAACGCCTGTTCCTGTAACTTTGGCGAGCGGGTACGATAACTGAATGATTGTAATTTGCTTAAACTGTCAGAATGAAGAGCAGTAATTTCCAGATCAAAGCCAAAATGTAAAAGTGTTTAAAGAGACACTGCAGTCATTAAAAACCAGCGTTCATCCCTGATATTCAGCAGGGAAATGTCATTCATTCTAAACAGAGTGTGGCCTATTTGTATATTCTGCATCAGGGATCATGCAGAATTGACCCTGATCGAACTTGTTTCAGTTCAGTGAGTGGGAGCTCTGGTCAAACTTTGCTCTTTGCACATAAAACCGTCAGAATAATAATCACTTGTGGCTGTAGAGGCCGCTGTTGCTCAGCGTAAGTTGGATAGTGTCACTTTAAAGCAACTTTTTAAAATCTTAAAATAGCCGCTTCTATTTTAGTTTGATGGTTCACTGACGTTAAGGGAAATGGAGTCACATTCATTCACACTCCTCAGCCTGAACGTCTATTGTTGCTCAATGGCATATTGTTACCATCTATTGTGAGAAGTGAATAACTTGTGGAACAGAAATCCATCATTATCACAGAGGACCATTTAACATACAGTATAAAAGCAGACGTAAATAATGACATGGTCTTAAACCTGCTGCCTCATTGTCACACTGTCATGTCTCACAGACACACATGAATAACAGCTTGGCTTTTCCTAATATAATTCAAAACATCTCATACAGATACAACAAGTCATGCATAGAAAATACCATGAAAATTTAAATTTTCTATCTTTCATGGAAAAGTTTCTCATTCAAACTGTAACAAACGCTTCAGGCCAAAGTCAAGCAACATCTCGACTCCGAGAAATGAATGGCTTTCCATTCCCTAAATTATAACTCTCCAGCCGAGTAAACCTACCGCAGCCGCCACTCTTTAAATCCAAAAGTACATCTCAAAACACAATACATATATTTCCAGTTATTTTCCTTTCAGCACAGTTTTTTTTCCTACACAAGCTGGTGTTGAAAGGCACCATTCATTTCTCTCTGCTGCAAATACCTGACTCAAAAAATTGATCTTCACTGCTTTAGCTTTTAGTGGCAAGAAAAAACTTTGTAAAACAAAGGTTAAACGACTTAGTTATATCTACTTCTTTGCACACCTGCTCATTCCTGCTGGCACAGTATGTGCTGTGTCTGTAAATGTGAGTGGGAGTAAGTGACTCTGCTGCATGCGTGTCCTTTATCTCTTCTTATTCTAGGGCTGTGGCGGCATTTGCTCGTATCATTGTGGTCATCTACCTACTCCTCCTCGCCAGGCACAGCTAGTAATGAGACTCCATGACAGCTTAAAGGGATAGTTCACCCAAAAATGAAAATTCCCTCATTGTCTACCCATCACGATGCCGATGGAGGTGGTGGGTGGAGTGTTTGAGTCCACAAAACACTTTTGGAGTTTCAGGGGTAAACCGCGATGCAGCCAAATCCAATGCAATTGAAGTAAATGGTGATGATTCTTCAATCATAAAATAACAACTGAAAAAATATATAAAAATGCCTCCATACTGCTGCTGTGGTGTCATCCAAGTGTCCGTAAGCCACAACACTCACATTCGATTTAAAACAGCGTCATTTACCTTGTTTTTAGCTCACAGGAGCAGTTTGGAGGCATTTTATATATTTTTCTGTTGTTTTTTTTCTGTTTGAAGAAGGAGTCACCATTTACTTCAATTGTATTGGATTTGGCTGCAACACTGTTTATGCCTAATACTGCTAAAGTGTTACGTGGACTCAAACACTTCACCCACCCCTTCATCGGCATAGTGATGGGTAGATAATGAGTGAAGTTTCATTTTTGGGTGAACTTTCCCTTTAACGGATGAATTTTAGGACATACTTTAAGACGCAACAGCAGCCGTGGCATATTGTCCAGTTTCTCCTTAATCGACAATCAGCTAGAACTCTTCTTTAAAACTTGCTTGTTTTCACACACACACACACACACACACACACACACACACACACACACACACACACACACACACACACACACACACACACACAGAGAGAGAGAGAGGGGATAGGGAGCAGAAAGTGTCCTCTTAGATCATGCACACATCAATGGCTTGTCGTACAGCAGTCCCCTCTCTCAGCCCACAGTGGAAAAGGGAGCCACAGAAGCCTTTTCAGCAGCAGTCGAAGACAATGACACCCAGCCGTCCTCACACAGAGCACAAACATCAAACACCAATGTATGCACGTACACACACTGAATGCACACAAACACAGTGACTCAGTGTTAAGTCGTCTCGGATGCAGAAGAAGGTCTTCCTTTAAGTTCACACGTCGAGCCGAGAGAGGCACACCACTGCACCCAGTCAGGAATACAGAAATAACACGCGCTAAAAGAAAAAGCAAGAGCTCAGGGAGGAAACAGATCACATTCTGTGTTACACACACACGGACAAAGCAGCAGGGAGTTTCCCCAAAAAAGGTTTTCCAACCGCACATCTATTTGATATGCAGATTAGAGCTGAAATTAGCCCTATTGTTGTCAGTGGTTAATTTTATCCATGTGAGCAGAAGTAAAATAATCTTCAGAAATAGTCAACAAGAGATGAGTAAATTTAAAATAGCTGATGCCAAAACACTTAGGTGTCACCACAGGGCAAAATCTCAAGTCTGTTTTCTTTCCCTGTGAAGAATACGTGCTGTAAATCCTTGAGGCGATTGACAGAGCGTCTCTGATAAGTAGGCATTTAATTCTGAGCAACTGTTTGGAAAAAGCAACGGTTTGTCGAAAAAAGTCAAAAGTAGAAGCAATAATGTGTATGAATCAATTAGTTTCAAGGCTTTCACTATTATCAAGAGTCAGTGTTCTATTTGCAGATCTCTGGATACTAACCTCATTGAGGGTGTCCCGTGTCAACCCGTTATTTGAATGATCAACGTTAATTACACTTTCAGTCCAATGTCAAATCGAGTGGTTTTAAAATTACTTGTATTAATTCAGTCACATTTAGCTGCAGAGTTACTTTTCAGAGCCACAGCAGTTTCTGGACTCGTGTTTACTTATATAACAGCTTTAAGCAGTGAAGAGCAAAGATTTTAAATGTAGGACAAGTGTGCGATGTTTCGGATCAGTACTCTGGATCTGCAGATACTTAGAGTTGAGATATTACAAATGTTACTGCCCTTATTCACTCTTATTTTTAGACAATGGCACTTTTTTCATAATATTCCAGGCACAGAGCTTCCCACACAATGTAAATTTCAGGCTACTGGCAATGAAACTTGTTGAAGGAGTAAGTCAGAGACAGACAACAAACTTTCACAGCAGTGAGATGTTCCTGTGGATCTCTTATTACCACAGATTTAACCGCAAGGTCCTTTCATATAGAACCTGACCCCTGACTTCAAATCAATACCACGATCATTACAATTAATCAACGATTATTTTATTAATCCGGTAAATCACTTTAACCCTGATGTCCTGGCTGTGCGCATCACATTATGTCTCGAGTTGTGTGTGTGTGTGGGTGAGCACAAAACGCTGGATTAAGTGTTTTTAATATGTGCCTCATAAACTCTCGGGTGAATCGAACAAACACAAAGTAAACTTCAGTACTGCTCAGATAATGAATAATGACTTCTGCTTAGTGTTGGTGTTTATTGTAAAAGTGTAAAGTGGACCAAGGTCAGTGGGGGAGTGAAGCGGGCGGACATGCAGCAGGGTGATACAGCACAGTACAAGGTACCTTATAGCAAAATGAACAGGGAAACCCGACAGTACATGAATGCACACATCGGGGAAAGTATCAACCGAATTATCCGTCATGAGGAAGTTAGAGATCACAAACGTCTGTTTTGACACATTTTCGGTCAATTGCCCAGTCCGACCTGACAGTGGCACCACTGTGCTCTGAAACACGTTCTTTTTAATCGCATGTGCCAAGTTTTTTCTCAGCGGACGAGCAAAGAGCAAGTGCAGCATGTCACTCAACAGGCTCTCTCACGCACTGCAGTCAAAGTTCAACAGCTGTAACCAGCCGTCTCGCATCCAATTGAAAAAGAAACATCCAGCCACGCACGGAATGCACATTGGAGGAAAAGCTGATTGTGTGTTAAAAGTGAGGCTCCAGCCTCATTTCACTGTCCGAATCCGTCCAAGCCCAAGGGAAAGCTAACTGAGCCGGAACCGAGTCCAACAGGCTCTGAGCCCTGTTCCACACACATGGTTGTTGCCTGTTTCCTCTGATTACAGACATGTGCAGTGTAAAAAAAAAAGTTTGGCAGTGAGCACGGTGCAAACTGCTTTTTATCTTAAAGGGCCTTCACTGGGATGGTAACACTGTGGTGACTGCAATACAAGCTGCTTGTGCACAATAACAATCTCACCTTAATAGCTTCTGTTGCTGAAAGGTGCTGAAAACATGAACTTTAAATTGCCTGACCGCCCTGTTTTCACTGACCTGGTTATTTCAATCCGTCCACAGACTACTCCTCTCTCTTCTCCATCGCAGCGGCCGCCATCAGTGAGTCCCTCCTTCAATTAGCAATAACACTGGAGAAAGGATGGAGTGTGGAGCGCGTTCAGCCGGCAGGTCAAGATATGGACGAACACAGCCAGCACAGAGAGGTAGAGCAGGGAAGTCAAGAGGGACAACAGAAAGTTTCTAGCACAAATTTGGAGGCTTATCTACTTAGACACAGAAAAGTCAAGGAGGGGGCGTCTCATTTGCAGACGATAATCAGGCAGGTGGTCAAGGACCGGCTGGGGTCTGTGTGTGCAATGTCCTGCACGCCGTCCCAGCAGGGACACAAACAACACACATATTACCACGTGTGACCCAGCTTCATTTCCACAGAAGAAAGACTAATATCATCATTAAGGTTCAAACCAGACTGTATATAAATATGGATAATTGCTCCCCAAAAGTGAAGTCAATCACCAACTGGTGGCTGGCTGCACTATTACTCAGAAATCCCACATCCTCCATGTTAGTGGGTGGGACACGGACCACAGTAAAATGTACACATGAAATAAATTTTTTTGTGATTTTATGTAGTTCTTCTAACATACACTGATTTATGTTCAACTGATATTTTTTCTTTAATTAGGTTAGTCTATAAAAATGTGGAGAAACATCATGATTGACAGCGAGACCTTTCTGCCGCAGCTCCACCCCGGGGTCGTATTGTGGATATTTTGACCGTGGTTCAAACAGGTGAGAGGTAAACAGACAAAGAGAACCAGCACTGTGGTTTGTTGTATGGGGAGGAAGCAGCAACAGGCAGATGCTTCGAGCTGCGTGTGTGTGTGTCCACATGCACGACGGTGGGTAAAATTAGGAATTGGAGCAGGTTGGAGAGGAGGATGTCTGCAGTCAGTGAGGGTCAGCGCTCAGTGCGCAGCCTCCCTCCCTGTTTCCCCTCCGAGACGGCTATAAAAGAATATCCAATGTGGATGCAGAGAGTGAGGGAGAGGCTGAGAGGACAAAAAGAATGCTGGATCACTGTGGCGTTCAGACACTGTGGGTGTTACTTCATGTCAACAATCTCCACGAGCTCTTTTGAAAAAATATACAGATGTGCTTGCTTGCCACACAGGGAGGGGTGTGAGGGAGAGGTAGAGAGAGAAACAAATCAAGATCCACGAATTATTATCTGAGAAATCAAGACAAATGTTGAAAACGTAAAAAAAGCTTCCCTGATCTGCCATTGATCCGCAACCAAAATCTAATGGAATCTTCTTTGGTGGAGTCATGCTCCAGTAAATTTCATTAAAATCGGTTCCACATTCTTCGCCTAATCCATCTAATAATAAAACAAAGATGGAAACATATCCCCCTCGGCAAAGGTAATACAACCAATGTGTAAGATTACTGTTTTAAAAACAAGGTTTAAAATCAACTCCATACAAGATTTGAAATTGCCATTGAAAGATTGACAGTCTGATCCTCATCCGCAGCATTAACTGACTCTGACAGAATATACGATATTGGATACAACCAGAATCTCCACCTGTCCTCTGGATCATATGGGATTAAAATACTATTATTGTCTGCAGGCTCAACTTCTACCTGAGCTTTAAAATTCATCACCTAAAAGCTGGAATCAATTTCCGAAGAGACAGGTGACCACTGAAGTGAAGGAGGAGGAGGAGGAGGAGGAGGAGGAGGAGGAGGAGGGTCTCCCTGTCTGGTAACTGCCTCCTGGAAGATAGGAAATGATGAAGGTGTGAATTAACTTCTCCACGTTGGCACAGGTCAAGTTTAATTTTAGGTGTATTTCTCTTTTATGAAACGGTTGCTATGGTGAAGGGTCAGATATAGTTCAGATCTAACTTCTGGTAAAAAAAAAAAGTCTAAATTCGTTTCTCCATATTTCCTTTAAAAGGGAAGTGGCAGCTTTGAAATATGGCTGCATTTCATGTTAAGAATAAAACCCCTTTGAAAAATGTCCGGTGCAGCCAGGCGGCGGCATTGTCGTCCACTGGTCTTTGTCAGTGATATTCTTCTATTGTGTTCAGGACTGTGGCAGGGACTTTGTTTCTGAGTTTACATTAATCGATACTTGGTCCAAAGTACATCAAAGAATTCTTACACAAAGACGTCGAGTTATTCTCCGCTGTGAGAGCTGTAATGGACGTATTTAAATTTTTGCTCATGAATAAATTTCAGGGTTCAAATGAAAACCATTGAGAGATTTGTGAAGTGGGGAAGCAGCGTGGAAGTTGGGCCTGGTGTTGCCTTAAAAATAAATAAAGATGGATCATAGTGACCCATAACACTGAATCTGTACTGGCTGACAATAAAGACTGTACACAAAGACTGGACAACATAAGCATCTTGATCGCCTCCTGGTGGCTGGCTGCAGTATGGGTCATAAATCCTACCTCCTCTATGTTAATGGACCACACTCAACAGTCGAAGTACACATTGAATAATTAATTTTAGGTAGTTCTTATCACACTGATGTTTGTTCAAGTACTCATATTTCCACTAAGTACTTATATTTAGTTATTTGATGCTATTAAAAACAGGGTGAAATGTCATGATTGACAGCTGAGTCTCACTCACGATTGGTTGAGCTTGTGTCTCGGTGGTTCCTCGACACTGCAACTCAATTCCATGATCACGACTGTGCAGAGTCTGACTCCGAATGATGTCAATAGTCCAAGTTGGCAGCACCCGTATTCAAGTTATTTTGGTACAATGGGTTGAAGTGGAGAAACGTCCATTTTTAAATACAGTCAATGTCCGATATTCACATCTAAAAAATCAGTGTCGGGACGGAAAAAGTCTACTTGGTGCATCCCTACTTGATCACGTCATTGAAATTGACAAAAGAAAAACAAACCATGAGGATCCCATCCAACCTCATCCCATGATGATTCTACCACAATTAAAATCCTCCCTGATATTGGACAGACTCATGTACCATTTAACTAATTGGTCACTATCTCAGCGCTGCTTCCAACACGTTTCTGCTCAGACAAATTAACAAGTGGAGTCACATCTGTGCCACGGTATTATAAAATGATTTCTGGGATACGCTCGGCTCCATTTGTCTCGCATGGCACAGCTGTCTTAAATCTGGGTGTTGCCAAATCCTTTCGCCGCCAGAGAAAGCCTGTGGCTCAGATGACAGGGGGAGAGAGAGAGAGAGAGAGGGGAGGAGGAGAAGGACAGGAGGAGAAGAGGTTGAGTCAGCGTGGAGGACACACACAGGAGTGAGAAGAGGCCTTCGGGGGACAGAGGAGGCCGTGACGACGTTCACAGGGAGCATCACGCTAATGATAATCACTTAGTGTGAAGTGATGGAACTTCTATAGAGGAGAGAAGAGGAAGTAGTTGTTTAGCAGCAGCATCATTAAATGCTGTTTAATTAACAATTAAGTGAATTCATTTGGCTGGCAGGGCCAACAGATAGTATTCCTTATATCAGTGTTTGCAAATAGCCACCGGCACTTTTCACAGCTGAGTTAAACTCAAAACCTGAGCTGTCAATGTAAGATCAACCTGTAACTTTGCTGCAGCAAGAACACGTCTTCATTTGGTCTCATCTCTGACCAAGTAGATCAAACAGAGAGATGTTTGAACGATACTTCAAAGTGTCCTCAATGCAGGACCCTTTAAAAACCACTCACTGTTTCAAATCACGTATATTTAATAATTTAACAAGACAGATCTTCAGAGGAAACACTGATGTCACAGCAAATTATCAGTGAATCTGATCATCAGTCAAATACAAATGAGGCTTTAAGACAAAGGTCTAAAACTCATGTATCCGTTACACAAAAACAAGTGCACACCCGTATTACAGTAAGTAAAAGTAATGACTTCTTCCTCACACACACACACACACACACACATACACACACACACACCTCTACGTCAGTTAAGAACACACACATCCACAGAAACACACAAAACCAGGGTTGAATATTTGCTCACAGCGTTCTGAGGTACAACACAAAATGAAGAACATCCTCACCATCAGTTGTGTGTAGCGTGATGAAATCCCACTTTTACAACAAAAACACACACACACACATTTCACCCACAAGCACGTTTATGCTTCAGCAAAAGATTTAATCACTGAAATGAAATCATCTGCAGAAGGCTGCAACATGCTCTCTGCTCACCGGTGAGTCACCATACATCTGTCGGTGAGTTTCTCTGATAAATCATCAGCACGTGCTGCATTTTCAACACAAATCCATCAGTCTGACAAATGTACTGTGTGTTCATTAACAGCTACACTAATCAGAAGGTCACACACTGAAGTAATCTACACACACTGATGAGTGGATAAGTGAGGCACACAAATTGTTGCACTCATTGCTCAGAGAAGCAACAAACACATGCAACCAATGGTGAGAAGTAACCAAGTACATTTACTCAAGTTCTGTGTTAGACTTACTTTTTACTCTGTGAGATTTATTTTACAGCTTTAGTTCCTTGTTAATTTTAGGTTTGAGAAACTTTTATAGTTTATTCATCTTGTGTATGAGTTGAGAGCTCCAGCAAATTGTGAATCTGATTTTTCTTTCCTCTGCCAATAATCATTTTCCTTGGTGTCCCTGTACTAAACTGACTTAACACTAAAACCATATAATATAGTTCAAACTAACTCCACCATTACCAGCTTCAACAGTAAGTTGTTCTGACATTAACTGGCATTCACGTGAATTTTCCCAGTTGGAAACTCATTTTTCCGATTATTCTAACTTGAACAATTATAAAAAATATACAGAATTACATCCTCCGCCAGGTGAGTTGGCTACACCAATAGTTTGAATAATACACTGAACCAAATCGACACAGAGAAACATCACAACCCACGACCCTGAGTTAAATTTTACTGCTGACTAAATAGTTAAACCTCCACAAGTGCTATTTATTTGACAGTCATAAAATCAATTGACCGTTGGATCATTGAGCCCAAAGCAACGAAGACAGACATGTACGAAAAGACAGAGAGGGACATAGATGTTCATCCCCTCAGGGAGCTTCGGTTGTCCAGTAGCTGACACACTTGTCTTTGCAACAGACAGTTAACAGGAGGCCAAGTGGCTACATACTCCAAAAACTACCTAAAAATCTACAGTCAAATAAAAAATAGAAACAGGACACTGAAAGAAACAAACGGAGAGTTGCATAAACTCGAGCTCACATGAATACATTCATCACAACACAAACAAGTTTGCCCTCGTAAATGCTACATTTTGAGTTGGACAAAATGAAAAAAGAAAATATATATTTCTGTTTCTTTCATGAGGCTTGACCCTCAGCAGATCGAGTCGTGAGGAGGAAATAAATGAATGCAGTAGTATGTTTGAATATATTACTATTTAACAAAATATCCCTTTTTTTCCAGGCAGGCACAATAAATGTTGTGACTGGAGGAACACGGACGGATGACAAATAGTATTATTTTGTGAAGTGTTGAGCCCCCGCGTACTGACAGAACAGCTTCAATGCATTGTGGCATTGATTCTTCAAATATTATTCTTCCAAAGTAAATTCCCTTGTTATTTTTTTGTCCTGATGGTGGTGGAGAGCGTTGTCCTCCACGTCAGTCCAAAAATCTCCCAGAGCCAGTGCCTACAAAGACCATAGCTTATGATTCTCATCATTTCATCCCCTATGGACGGGGACACTGTCCTGTTTCTCTACCCAATGTTCTGTTTGTATACAATAGTTCAAGATAAGGTGTTCTTACATTCCTATGTGATCAAAAGTTCCAACTGAGGAAACTGAACACATAGTCGCCCTGTTTATTTTGTGCATTTGCACATACTTTTTACAACAGGTCATATTCACCATGCATACGTTTATATGGTGCTTCTATACACAGGAGCTAAGTCCAGGGCCAATTTGAGTTTCAGTATCTTGGATATCATGGACAAGTGCCAGGGATGGAACCACTGACAGTGACCTTTCAGATGAGATTTGACAACTGTGAGTGGACGACCCTCTCCTCCTGCTGAGCCAGAGCCGCCACAATAAGTGCCTCTGTGCATGCACACACAAATGACAAATAACACAAAATCACACAGCAGACTTTCAGATATATTCCAGAGAGAGAAATAACAAATGAATGAAAAACACCTGCTCTGTATTCTGCTCACGTCAGAAAATCCCACATAAATCCTCCATGGATTCATCTCTCTCTCTTTACAGTATCGTCAAAGAGAAAACTGTTGAATGATGCTTCTGTGCAAGAAGAAACTTTGTGTATGGTAAGTGCAACTGCAAATCTGTGCTCTGCAAACTTTTCTGACAGTATTTCTACGGAGGCAAAGTGATATTTTGTAGAAGATCTTGACCTTTTGCTTGGAATGTGAGAACTGTGATCTAAGATCCCAAACTGTCTGGCATGACGTGGCTTTCACAGCTTCCTGTAGCTCTGAAGTTGTGGGGACAGAAGTACATAATTTATCATTCATTCACTTGAGAGAGGTCTGCTTTTTTGTCTCATGGTCTTAGGATCAGGACTGAGAGTGGGTTCCTACATAGCAATAGTTTTGGCCCAGATTTTGCCCACATCCGACATCCAGCCCTCAGACTTGGAGTAATGGCCTCCTGTTTGCCAGATCTGGGCCACACAGCAATACTCCATGTCAAGTAAAGGTGCCAAAGGTGGCCAAAATTAGTTTTGTGCTATCTGGGCCATGTTCACAATTTACCACATGGGCATCTTTAGGTTCATATCCAGATGACACCTTGCCGAGAGCGTCGCATGTTTGCCAACAAAGGCCCACATTTGCTATTTGACCAGTGGGCCACTTCAGGCTCACATCCATTTTGTTCGGGCGACAAGAAGACCAGAAGTGCTGCATCACCTGAAGTGGTAAACGTCCGTATGCTGTCTGGGTTTGGACTGAACAAAAGTAGACAATAGGACACGGATTGATATGTATATGTGTAAGAAGACAAACAAACATCCCTAAAGTCATTATCTCTGTGGTGTGCAAACCCAAACTTCATAAACTCAGACAGCTGGTATTGTCCAGCAAGTGAAGTCCACTGGAAGCCATAACAAAGACACTGTTCTTGCCTTTCTCTTGGCCGTGGTGCTTGTTGAGGCAGGTGGTTTTACATGTGGCCCAGACAAACATCTGGCACCCTGACACATCCAGAAGGTTCTGTCCCAATCTCCTCCGTCCCCTGGGTGTAGACGCTGCCAGGCCTGTGGCTCCACCCACCGTCCCCCCGTCCCCTCATCCCCATCCCAGCGATGACCTGCTGCAGCTGGACCTTGGCACGGCTCTGTCCCCTGTGGCCGGCGTCTAATCAAAAACAGCCACAGTTGGCAGACAGCACCTGCAGTTATGATATTATGAGGCAGCAGCAGACCTTTTTGAGATCTCACTGAGCGGTCAGTTATTTGGGGTGGGTCCCAGAATTCGTCAGAGAATTTTAAATAGGAGTGACCGCTTCCTCGGACTTTCTCTATAATTATCAATGATGTCCATCGTGCTGGTTATTGTCCTCACGTTACTTCCATTTCCTCAGTGATCACACTGAAGCTAAAGCAAAGACTCTCATTATATTTTCCTCACATCCTTCTAAGAAAAACAGAAACGTGTTATTGCCAAGGCAAGACAGATGCAAATTAGCTGCGAGCTAACTCTGGTGAAATTGCTTTTAATTGTACTTTGTCCCAAAGAAATTAAACAAAAAAACAAACAATAAAAAGTAAAAAAAAATAAGAATAAATGAAATAAAATAAAATAAAGAATTTACATCATGGATAACTTAAAACTTTGATTACTAGATTTACTGGCAAATTCCATGCAATGATTAAGTATATATGTGAGATATGTCCAAGTATATAATCGTGTTTTGTATGATATCATATATTTTTGTACCAAACTCAAATATTACAAAAAAGGACAAATGAGAAGGCTAGACCAAACCTATAATCAGCTAATACAAGTTTATAACAATCAAAGAAATACTAAAAAATCATAATCAATGTAGAGGTAATGTGTTTTTAGAAGGTTTTGGTCTTTTCATATCAATATTGCCAAGCACAGCTTAGATAATCATCATAGACAGGAATGGTATAGGACTGTTGGGATTTCATTTCTTTGGAGCTTCTGTACATTGTGAATCTTCAATAGAAAAACATCTAAGAATTAGGTGTGCAAGTTTAATATATTGTCTGAAATTAACACAGGATTAGATAAAAAACATAGATACAGCTGAGAAAAGCAAATGTTGAAATTGAATGTTCCTCAGTAACTTGCACCTTGAGCTGACATTTGGTTCCCATCAAAAATCATCTGGTTGGCTATTTGATCATTTGGCTGAGGCTTCAATTAAATGTGTTGGTTTTCTGGCACGCGCCCAAATTTTGAGCACAGTCCACATATTTTTGGACGGAGCCGAGGTCAGGACTTTGGGATGACCGCCCCAAAAGCTTAATGTTATCCAGCTTAATCCATTTCAAAACCAGCTTTTTGATGCGTTTCTTGGGTCATTGTTCAGTTGAGGTAACACAGAACATGACACAACAGAAAAATGCACCAACAACTTAAACACCACATAAGTCACGTTATACTGTCTTCCACTTGTGGGATGCGCTGCTTTTACTTCTGAGGTTAATTGATTTCCATTTGTTTAATTTGAAGTGGGAGTTTGGTTTTGTGAACACAGAACTGACGGAGGAGACCCAGAATTGAGGCAGTGCTGTGCTTTCCTCATATAACCCTCCAAACACTGGCCAGTTATTAAAACATAGAAAGAGATAAAAGTCTCCCAGTTAATAACATCCATCATTGTTGTGCTAAGGGGCCTGTCTGTGGGCTGAGCGTATTTTATATTGCTCAACAACTGGGGTGTGGAGAGAAGGGTCACTGGCAGACTAACTGCATTCACAGCATTTCAACTGTGGCGAGTAAAAACTATTTTTCCCTGTGGATTTTTCTTTTTTTCTCATTATCTGGAAGAACATTTACAAAAAAGCATACATGCAAAACCCACAAATACACCTAAGCGAATACACACACACCTACACACACGCACACTGACTCACTCCCAGTCTTATGGCCAGACGCTGTATGCCGACCATGTGGTGTTTGTGGGGAGTCATTCCCTGTGGCAGCATGTGCATTACATAATGGTAACCTGTGAGCCTTCCTGTTTGTTTTCATTTATGGACAAGTCATTAAGAGTTGTGTGTTAGGCCACAGACTGTGTATTGGACCGTATTGTCCTCGCAGTCCAGAGGACAAGGCAGCATATGGTTCAGCAAAATGAGCGAAAAGAATGTGTAAAAGTGAAATTGTAAACCTTGAGGTGTGTTTGCAGTAGTTTATGTAATAAAATAAGAAAAAAGAAAGACGGCTCGCAGGATTGGTGGTAGTCTTTGCCTCTGACGATATTTAGTTTGAAGGACGAGGACATACATTTTTGCTGATAGTAAAACCACAACGATACACTGAAACAGAAAGACTACTTTTTTTCCCTATGCACTTTAT
Source organism: Hippoglossus hippoglossus (assembly GCF_009819705.1). NCBI lineage: Eukaryota > Metazoa > Chordata > Actinopteri > Pleuronectiformes > Pleuronectidae > Hippoglossus > Hippoglossus hippoglossus. The sequence goes on from NC_047158.1 coordinate 15,750,621, forward strand.
TCGTCAAAGTTAGCAAGTAGAATAGCCGAATTGACAACACGCCAATGTCAGACGCACGCCAGTCTACACAGTCACATAAGGGAAAACAACAGGACTATGTTCGATCACACAAATGTCTTTAGTGCGCTCCCTAAATTGCAAATGTGAAACCAAATCTAACCACCGAATGTAACAACATTATGTTTCCTTTCGACTATAGTTCGGTCTTCCAGGTGTTGACCGCCACCTGAGTGGACATCTTGGGTGTCCTGTGTTCAGATGTCAAGGCTCAAACGAAGCCAGCATGTCTCCTATTACTTTTCCTTCCCATGGTCCTTCACTTCTTCCCAGGTGAGCACTCCAAGAGTCTTATAATGTTCCCGAGACAGACAGACAGAGATTAAGTTCTATTCAATTTGAAGTGCGGGATTCTCTCCCCTGCCTCTGCTCCATGCCACACTCCACATCAAAGAAACAGGCAAGCTCTTCAACAAAGTCAATCAGTCCTTTCTATTTTTTGGGAGACGGCAGTTGTCCCACATCCAGCACGACAGCAGCGTGAAAAAGCCAATGATGATGTGCATGTGGAGAAATGATTATCTAATTTCAGGACTTGGAAGCAGCTTTGAATTCGAAGGGGGCAAAGATTACTGTGTTGGGTTTCTATGGCGTATCCTCCTCCACCAAATCATTTCAGAAAGCTAATTACGAGTTGGGAACATGTCTCTGTTACAAAACCCGACTGCAGCGAGCACACAAACACTGCACGTTGGGAGTTTTCACTTTAAGAAAGGCTCCACGAAACTGCATTTAATGCAGTTTCCTATCTTGTGGAATCTACAGTGTGTGGGCCGGCACCACAAACCTCCATGCGGCCATTCCCCTGCCAGGTTACTCAGACATCAAGGTGAATGTACTATCAAGTGAGCACTTTCCACAGTTTGTCTAATGAACACTCAGAAAATACTAGCTAGTGAGTGAGATGATAGACCGACGCCATATGTGATGTTTTCCTCCCACGACAGACAGATGCTTCAGCTGTTTCACTAATGAAAGTGTGTTTATCTTTACGTGACAAATCCCTCTATTGAAATGAAGACTCCCGTCCATTCAAAGGGAACAAGGACGTACGTTGACATAGTTATATAAAATGCGTACATGGACCTGGTTTGATGGGTGAATCAAATGTTGAACTTTTACCCACGAGATCACTGCTTTCTTCCTGTTTCTCACCAACAATCAAGGTTTTCAAACAATGACTATGTTTGGAATCGAATCCTCTTTTATCAGCTCATGTAAACAACATAATCAAAATAATATCTTATTCCGAATTAGGTCAAAAGAATATTTTTGTCCATTTAAACGTTGTCAATGACCCTAATCGTTCCCGCAACTTTATGATGTGGATGTAATTGTGACCATGATGATGAATCAGCTGCATTGTTTTAAATAACCACACAGTGGTTTAAATCTGCAGTGTTGCATTAAAGTTTATACATTCTAAATGTATGTTTCTTGAACCTAAATAACTATATCTAATAAACTCCTTCACTCTGAAATGATGTGGAGCAAAAGTATAAGGTGGCATTGAAATGTTAAGTACTTCACAGAAATCTACCTAATTACAGTATTTGAGTAAATGTACAGTTCCACCACTAAGTATAAATAACATATATGAATACAAGAAGCCCAAAAAAAAACGATTACCCTAAAACGGCAAACAAGGGACAAGTGTGTTATACAATCAATTCAGCCCATAACACTCAAAAATATAAGCACCATAATAAACAGTGCCAAAAAGCAATCAGCAAGAAAAACAAGCTTAGCCTCTGTGAGTAATTAATTCACAATTAGTGCCAGGAAAAATGCATAGGTAGACGCAGCGGTATAAGTGGAGAGATTAGCAGCCGGCAGATGCCAAGACATCGCCCACAAGGAGATCTGCAGAACACCAATAAAGCAGCAGGCAGCATATTGCCAAGCACACAAACAGCGACTGAACAAAGCCAAGGCATCTGCTTACAGTATTCTCCTGGCTTCAGGTGGCGGCAGAGGGCAACAGCTGATACGAGGGATGAATGACGTCCCTGAGCAGAGGCAGCAGGACCTGGGAATGTGTTTCGCAATAACAGGATTATTATCCCTAAAACGGCGTCCTGAAGCGACACCGCCGCTGGCAGGCGAGCTTGCTTTTGAAATGCGACATGAGCAACAGGACGGATAAGTGCGCTGTAAGACCACAGTTGGTAGAAACAGGAAGTGAGAGTTTAAACAGCCCGCCTTGATGCAAAGGGAGTGTTGGCACAGATGTTTTATGAATCCTGCTGCATCACTGAGTTGTCTGCCATTTGAGACTCTTTATGCATCTCCCTTCAATGTCATGACTCTTGGCTTTTTCTAATCTATTCACAGTCTTTCACTTATGTATATGTCACGGGACTATACACGCTTTTATTTAAAAAAATCATAATTAAAGATAAGACGAGACGAGAGAGGAGATGAGATGAGATAAGTTAAGTTAATCCTCTGCTGATCTTTTTATCTGAAATTTGGATATTACAGCAGCACAAGTACAGAGTAAATAAAGGTTAAAAAGATTAGAGAAAAACTGAAAATAATAAAATAGAATAAAATAGAACTGTATAAGAACAAGTAGATTGCAAAACACAATGACAATAATTACAGCAGTGCCCAAAAATCAAGGCAGTCAGTACATCCACAGGTGATGATCTTGAGAAAGTGGTATAGAGCAAGCGTTGATGATGATGATGATGATGACGATGATGATGATGATGATGATGATGATGATGGTGTGATCTTGATCTATACAGTAGGATGAAATATTGCGATCTAATATTATAAAGTAAACAGTAGTATCAATATGGCTCAGCCTAAGGTGTATAATATACACATTAAAAGCTTATGAGCACAGTGCAGCACATTGAAAAACATGGTGCTAATAGTAACACTGCTGTGCCTTATAATAATAATAATACGAAGAAAAGGGAGACACATTACATTACAACCAAGAATTTCATCACTCTGAACTTTTTATCTACTAAAGGATATTTTTTCCTTTTGATTCATAATCCATCACTGCAAAAAAAACACATATTTCACTACTGAGCAGCCGCATCATTACTGGCTGCAGTGACGAGGCTTCAATTATAAGGACTTTGAATGAGAATGTGTTTCATTACTTTTCTCATTCTGTGCATGTCAGTGCGTTTGTGAATGTGGGACAGTTACATGTGAGTGTGTGTGTGTGTGTGTGTAATCCTATCATGACTTTGTTTGATATTTGATTGTGTGATATCGTGCATTACCGAGTCTGACTCACACATTTCACCTTTATTGTGCGTCTGTGTCTTTTGTGCTCAGCGCGCGGCCACGTGGGCAATGCGTTTGTGTGGGAGTCCTTCTGGCCACCGGCGGCTCTGCCGGACTCTGATTCACCGGAGCGTCGGCCACGAGCACGCCGCCGCTGAGCAGGTAGCCAGCAGCAGGTGGTCCTGATGGAGGGATGCTGGTGGGAACACAGGAGGGGATTTGCACTGGTTGCGGACACTGACTGGCTGAGTGATCCCACTGTGTCATGCAGGGAAACTGCATGACACAGTGGGATCACTCAGCCAGTCAGGATTACTCAGACACTGACACTGCACTCAGGTGTGATGTAGCCAAACAATGAAATACACATATAGTGAGTACGAGTGCAGGAGCGTGCAGGATGAGTAAGAGCAGTGAATCATGCACAGTGAATTTTTGATTTACCAACATCTTTACTGTCATTAACAGCTGGTGATGAGAGCATGAGCCCATATGGTGTCGTTACATGACCAAAACCCTTCAAATGTATTTGAGGCAGTTTCATTTATAAAGCATGTTCCATACACAGAGGATTCAGGGTGCTGTACAGGGTCATGGGAACCAACACAGAGACTAAAACTACTTTATATAAAAGAGGAATAAAAGGATGAATCTGTACAAAAAATATGAATATAAGTTGAAAGAGAACAAAAAAAAACAAATAAAACAAATAAAAAAAAAAACAAATAAAAAAAACAAATAAAAAAGATAGAACTGCGTAGAATAATAAAATAGAAATAGACTGAAATACAATGATCGTGTGACCTTGTAAGACAGATTAATAAAAGGCACTTGTGAATAACAAAGTTTCCAACATGGTTTTAGTTGTGGGTATGAACTCATAATTCATTCATGATGTCTGATGAGGTGCCTGACAGGTCACATACAGAGTATGGGAGCAGATGAGTGATGCTCCAGTTTAAGTAAAAACTGACAGGAAAAGGCACATGAGTTCATTTAATATTGAAATGTGTGGTAGTGGAATTCTGGTGATATTGAGGCTGCAGCTTGTGGTTTGTGTTGTAGTGAGGACTGCCTAATATTTTTATATATATGTTTTTATATTGCTCATACAAAGTTTTATGAAATGGTCTCAACAAACTCAAATATTTCAGAAAAAACATTTATTGTTGCATTGCATTTCTACTAATCTGGCCACTGGCGTGTGAATGATGTGAATGAGCCTCATGCGCCGATCTTTTTATCCTGCAAAGTGTTAAAGCAAGGCAGCCTAGTTCTGAAACCTATTAATTTGGATGGGAAACTCAAGAGTTCAATCCCAGCCGACTTCTTAACCCCCGTCGTAGGGGCTTAAAAGAGTAAAGTTACTTCGCCCTGGCGCTCACCAGTTGCAACATGAAAGAGGAATAACTTTATCCCATCAACTTTGAAGTGAAACTTGTCATCTCTGCTCAGTCTTTAGTACTCCCACATTACCTCTGCCAGATCCGAACTCACAGAGGTGTGTGTTTGTGTGTGTGTGTGTGTGTGTGTGTGTGTGAGTGTAGGGGGGTTGGGAGGGGTCACCCAGGAGATAAGGCTGTCATGGTGATTGTCTGTCCCTCTCTCCCAGGGGACCCTTCATATTAGAAACTGCCCTCCTTAGCAGTGACTTCAGCAGCCGGTCCCTGTCAGTGCCGGGAACAGTGCGTCCATTGTACGCTGAGTGTGCATTAATGCCTGCTGACATTTAGCTCTGGGGCCCCTGTGAAGTGATGGGCAGAGACAGCTGTGATGGACAGCACGGTAATACTGCACATCGCGTTTAAAGAGAGCATCCCGCATTAGCCGCCGTCGCACCCACTGCTTCAGATTCGAAGGGAAACATTTTGAGGAAATAAAGATTGATGAGGCAGAAAACACGTCTCAGTGCTTGTTAGCGGCCGCGCTGAGCCTGATTCCTAATCTGAGGCGAGGCGACGTCTGGCTTTGAAGTTCTTCACATTCTACAAGTCTTAGCAGGTATCTGACAGACAGCCCGCTCCCTCGTCTAAGTTTGACAAAGGGAGCTCCAAACAAAGACTGCTGTGATACTCTTCACTGTCTGCCATCGTGAACGGGGCTCATGGCTTCATCTGCAGCCAACAAGCATTTGCCTTCATTTTTCCAAATCTACAATAACCTCAAGTCATGCAGCACATGCATCAGCACAGTACTGCTGTGAGAAGCGTCTCCCTTTGTTTTCTTTTAACACCGCTCCCTCTCTTTGGGTTATTTTGAGAAGACTTTGAGATTGTTTTCTTCGAAAGGTTTGACAAGTTTCCACATGAAACAGGATCGTGGGGTGAGATCCATGTCAGGAGGGACGGGATTTGAATAATAGAAAATGTTTTTCACGCAGGCTGATGCTTTTATTTGTTGTGTTTCTCTCTTTGGATTCCATTATTGACCCACTTGGACTGCAGCTCATCAACTGAGATATTGAAACAGACATAAGCATAAACTTGACTTGGCATTTTTTTTCTCTTGTTCATGTAAAACTATTATCCAACAATTATAGAAAAACCTCAGAGCTCCCAGATTAAAGCAAACACACAAACTAAACTACAGTTAAACATGGACAAGATTTCCGGCCGTTGTCTGTCTTTTTCATACCACGAGCAAAGGTGGTCATTTCAAATAAAGTAATCAAAGTAACGTTGCGTCCTCACATCAGCACCACGGTGCCCTTTTAGCCTGAATGAAGGTCGGATGTCGACTGGGTGAACAGTTTCTAAAGTAGAAACGTTCAAAATCAAAGCCGCCTTGGACAGAGACCTCCTAAGCGGCAGGATGTATTGACTCTACAATCAACACCTGAGAGAAAGACATTCCTTTATGCTTCATCTTTTTGGGATTAAATGTTAAAAAACCAACCTACACAACCTTATTCAGCATAACTGTGGTTCCATTAAGCAGGTGTATACTCACAGCAAGTTATGTGTGTGTTTAAAATGTCACCAGTCTCCATTGTGTATTTCATTTTCAATAGATTTATTCTCAACATGGCTCAATGTCATGTCTTTTCTTCAGGAGTACAATTTCACCAGTGCCACAATTCATGATGCATGTGCGGATTGAACTCTGTGTCCTGTGCACAGATCAGGCGGATGAAAGGAGTCCATGGGAACTGGTTTTAATTCAAATCACATCATCAAACTTCCCATTTGAAGTGTGGATTTAAACTGGATTTTACTGATCCTTAAACTTTGACCTTAGACCGAGGTGTTAGACTGTAGGTGTTAACATGTCTCCCCATGCATGCACTGCTTAATCCAGACACGTGTCAGGTCATTGATCACAGCTCAATCACTTGTTTAAATGTTTGCTTGAATGGTACAGCCTCGTCCTCTTGGGCTCACTGCTCGTGCGCTCTCGTTTGGCATCTTTGAGCCACGGCGCGTTTAAACGGGTCACAAAAAGTCAATGAGACGCAGACATGTAGAATGGGTTGAATCCACTAGGATTTGATGACGTGGGCTGGAGCAGAATAACCGGAGAGCACGGATGATGATGATGATGATGATGAGGATGATGATGATGATGATGAGCGGAAGCGCCAGTGCGCACCTCCCCACAATAATCTGGCTGAGCAGCGTCGCTGTCTTTTCAGCACCACTCACTGACACTCCAACCAGGCGCAGAGGCAGGACGAGCGAAACTCTCTCGAACCGACTGTGGATATTTTCTATCGAGATAAAAGCATTTAAAACTTTTATTTTTCTTATCGTTTCTTTTCCAGGGAAGGAGATTACAAAATTTTAAACCACCTGCTGAAAGTAAGAATTTTAGATTTGTAGGTCTCTTTCTCAAACAGGACCGACCATGTGGTTGGTGGATGTGTGATTTTATACATTTTCACCACGGGGTTTGATTTGGCTTCTCAACTATAAACTTGTTGTTTTTTTGTTGTTTTTTTTCACTTTGGAAGTCCAGAAAAATGTCAAGTGTCCGCTGAGCTGCTGTTGGAAGACGTTTATCTGAATATTTTACGGGAGACTTCAGAGGTAAAGTCGGTGATTTTGGAGTCGTTTCTTTTTGCTTTCAAACGTGGAATCGGTGCGTTCAGTCGAGATGCTGAATCTGCTGGTTGGACTGTTGTCCCTGCTCACTGGACACACGGCGCGAACCCAGGATGCCACAGGTAGCCGCTTCGTTTGTAACGCCATCCCCCCGGGCGCTGAGCCGGGCTGCGGATACGTTTCTACGGGGAACCGCGTCCAGAGCAGCAGCCCCGGGGAGGACGAGCTGCGGAACACGATCCTCCAGCTGCGGGAGACCATCCTGCAGCAGAAGGAGACCATCGTGAGCCAGCAGGGGACCATCAAGGAGCTCAACTCCAAGCTGGCGCGCTGCGAGGCGGCGGCCGATGTGTCGCCCCAGGGCAAGTCCCGGGGTCAGGGCTCCAGGCGGAAGGAGTTCGGCAAGAACACCATGGGGGACCTGCCCCGGGACCCCGGCGATTCCGTAGACCAGCTCGGCAAGACCATGCAGAGTCTCAAGGGTCGGCTGGAGAACTTGGAGGTAAGATGGCACAACCGTGCAGCTCGTGCGTAAACGTACCACAATATCCCTTTTCTTTCATTTCCCACCCGAAGCAAAAATGTTAATATTGGCAACTAACACAACCAAATGCAGAATATCTCAAATTTCTTTCAATCATCAATGTCTTTCAACCTCTTTCACCAGTAATATTACTTAATATGGATCATCGCATACACGTCAGAGAGCACTGCGCGCTGCGGGAGACCTCTCAGGGGAATCGTGAGATCAAAGGGTCACGTCATAGATCTGTCTTATCAATATATTCTTTAATCATTGAAAGACTATTGGTGGTGGAACACACTGATTGAGAGTTATTAGCAAAAGATGAGCAACAAAAACATCTTGTCAAAGGTGTAATCATGCATGTGGTGCAGAGATTTGCAATGCTCTTGAATAATTTATGAGTGCAATGTGTGAGTGTGTGTGTATTTGTGTGTGTGTGTGTGTGTGTGCGTGCGTGTGTGTGTGTGTGTGTGTGTTCCACATAATGTTTTACTTGCCTTCATGTGACTAATTATCCACAGCAGCTGATGAAATTCTTTCCTGCAGATTTCACCTGCATCAGAGCATTGGATTTATTTATTTTTTTTATCTGTCGAATTTAAAATGCTTCATGATTACGCTGATCGTAATCCTGTTGACCTGAGAGAGCTCTTAATTTCCTCCAGCCCTTTGTCTGGTCCCGGGAGACCTCACTTCTGCTCTATGCATTCATTTCATGAGGCTCAGAGATCCCATCCAGCTGATATTGAGGTCACCTATAGGGAAATGCTTCACGTACAAGGTTGATATAAGCCCTGGCTTTATCTCTTATGTCACATCGGTAGTGTTGTACATTTTTCACCATCCGACAGCCCTGATACCATAAACAATCACAACACTTGTGATTTATATTCAAGGTTATGTCTATAGCCAGCCTGCTGCATTGCCGACCCATCCATCTCTCCCTTCCCTTCCCCCAGCTATCTCTCCCTCTCTCCTTGATTGGTTGCTTTAATACCTTGATCAAATCAAGCATACACTGCAGCTGTGCAGGATACATATTTCATTGCATTTTAATTGCACATGTATTGATCTGCATCTGCTTAACATAATGATTGTTGCATGGTGGTGTTGCTGATCGCGTATGGCTCCCTAGAGCAGGACCTCTCTCACTAATCAAAGTCATCTGCATATGTCAACAGTTGCCTTCAGGACATTGCCAGCGCTCACTTTGGCCCCCGGTGGCAGGTCAGCAGGGAATATCTCACTGGAGCCGGTAAAGTGGTTTCACTGAGTCAGAAAAGGCCGATTAAAGTTGTGAATGTGTCTCAAACACGTGTCTGAATCCCAAAGTGAATCAGTTGGCAGAGAAACATCAGCATTTCTTTAGATATGAACATCTGAGGCCATGTTTTATTTGGTGATATCTCTGTGTGCCGCCACATGGGTTTTTGCAGTTGTTGTGCCCTTTTTACAAAAACCCTCTGCGATCGTGCCTGGTGTGAACTCTCTGTGACGTCATGTGGCCCCTACCTTTAATACCCACTCCAGCCGTGGGTGTTTGGCAGGTCACCAATCGCCGTCGGCCACAGGGACACACTGTCTTCATTTTGATATTGATGTATCAAAAACAATGGTGTTAAAATGCATCGGACTGAAAATGGCCAGCTAGAGCAAATCTAGGGGATGAAGAGTGAATGGCTGTTTACATACCTACCTACCTCTCATCCATCCATTCATCGATCTGTCCATCAAGTCCTCCATCCAACCCATCTCTCCATCTGTCTATAAACCTACCTAACTACCTACATGGTTTTCTACCTATCGATCTGTATCTACCTGTCTGTCTATTTTCTGCTGTTTTCCTTCAATCTTTCCTTCTCTGCCTCCCAGCAGCAAAGTTTGCGTCTCCCCAGCACAAACGTGTCAGCTGGAGGTGTCTCTGCCCTGACTCCCCTGCCTCCCGAGCTGCGGGAGCTGCTGCGGCAGCGTCTCGGGGCGCTGGAGACCCAGCTCCTCCGGAAGGTGGCTGAGCTGGAGGAGGAGAAGAGCCAGCTCTACAATGAAACAGCGGCCCACCGCCAACGCACAGAGAGCGCTCTCAATTCCCTCCTGGAGAGGATCACTGAGCTTGAGAAAAGTAAGCAATACAATGGGTGCTCTGAATTGTTCATCACATTTTCATGCCACACTTCTTTTGTCTGCCAGATTTGGCTGTAATTAGTCAATCCCTGTGCAAATTTCTGATGATGCAAGGAAAAACCTCACAGCGTAGTTTTGTATTTTTCTCAGAGCTATTTATGAAGCAGCTCCTGGTCTTGGAAATGAGGCCTGGAAAGCAACGCTGAATGCTTAATTAGTTTAAGAAGTATAAGAGTGATGTCCGCACTCGGGGGCATCACTTTGATGCTAGATGTCGAAATAACACAAAATATCTGGACCCAAAGGAAAAGAAAGTGATCTCACTGCTCATTGGGCATTTGTTTGTCCTCTGAGGCTCAGGTGAATCAGTCAGTGTCTATTTGAGGATGCAAGTTTATGGGAAACAAAGTTAGATGGAGGAGGACCATCTTTACAGTATAACAAGTCAATACAGTAGCCTCTTAAATAATAATACACTTATTAAAGGTTCAGTGTGTAAGATTTAGATGAAAGGGATCTATTGGCAGAAATTAGATATAAAGCAATCCTAGTGATGTTTTCACTAGTGTGTTTCATCTTAACTGTACAAATTGTTGTTTTCTTTACCCTCGAATGGGCCCTTTATATTTAAATACTTTATATTAGAGACCGCGTCCTCTCTATGGAGGCTGCCATGTTTTTTACAGTAGCCCAAACTGGACAAACTAAACATCTTTTGAGTTTTTATGACAACTGAAGGCTACCACAGGTTCTCCTTTGTTTGGAAGGGGAGGGTGAGGTGAGGGGTATTCAGCGGCAACATGACACTTCACCACTAGATGTCACTAAATCCTACACACTAAACCTTTAAGTTCAATTTACGTCAAGATAGAGCCACAGAGATTTTGACTCATTTCTACACTCAGTTTACATCATAATCTTTCCTTCCTTCCTTTTTTCTGTTGAGGCTTTGGGGAAAAAGTGGCCTGATTTGTTCTGACCCCCGAGCCAACATGAGCTTATATGTTATAAACCTTACAGAGTTACAGCTGCACCACAAATGTTGGAGTACCCCCCTCCACGCAGATAAAACTGTGGCTCCAGCAAATAAAAATATGCAGCATGTTTTCTCGGTGAAAATCCCCCTTTCTCTCTTCTTTTGTTTTCACTTTCTCTTGAAACTTTCAGCAGGCTCCTCTCTCCCCATCTGTCCTTGTTTACTCCACTTCTTGTCCATTTCTTTTTTTCGCTGTGTTTTAAATATTAAAACTCTTGTAATCTTTCTTTAACTGACCAGCATTCCCATCATTTATAAATCGTGATCCAGTTTAACAGAGGCAGAGGAGAAACAGGGTCAGTCACACCGACCCCGCCACCACTGGCCCAGTATAAAACCCCTGAGTGCAGTGAAGCTGCAGAGCAACAGCCTGATAATAGAAACGAGTTCTGTATTTCTATGTTGTGGGTCTGCATGTGGCACATGGTTTTTCGTCATCTTGCAGTGGAAAAACTATTTTCTCAATTAGGTTGTGATGGCAACTGGCTGGTTTACGTGGAGAGGCAACAAATTTTTATTGAAAAGAAGCATTACATTATTTACATCCTCCTCTTCTTCATCATCAACTTGATCCCAAGTCTTTTCTGTCATGGAGAGGATGCAAACTTCCTCGATTAGATCATAAGAAAATCATAAGAAGTAATCATTGTCTTGTCAATTCACAGGTAACAATGCCTTCAAGTCACCTGAGGATTTCAAGGTGGCCCTCCCTCTTCGTACCAACTACCTGTACGGCCGCATCAAGAAGAGCCTCCCAGAAATGTACGCTTTCACTGTGTGCATGTGGCTCAAGTCCAGCGCCAGTCCCGGCATCGGCACCCCGTTCTCCTACGGCGTGCCGGGCCAGGCCAATGAGATCGTCCTCATCGAATGGGGGAACAACCCCATTGAGCTGCTGGTCAATGACAAGGTAGGCCCGTAAACTGGTGTCTTGCTCAGGCAATTGAGCACCTCTGATTATTTCATGCTGTCCAGATTTTATGAGGAGGGACGAGGAATATTTGAGTCAGAAGCTCAGAATCATTTCTCCTTTGCCCGGCAACACTGCAGGCTGCAGTAAACGTGGATCAGCACTGATGCTAATTACATGCAGGGAACGCAAGAATGTGTTCATGCCAGCACGCTCCGTGGTGAGAAAACAAGCAGATAGTTACTGTATGTACATGCAATCACAATGAAGACACAGCTGAGGGGAGATTCACTGACCATCAGCTCTGAATATTTAATAGCACCTTATAAACATTTAATATCATTGACCCACATTCGGCTCACACCCAAGAATAACAGAAATTCATTAGAGAACTTGTTCTGCCGTGCATGCTCATTTGAGGGCCTCATCTTCTATGCTTTCTGTAGACACTATGTACTGTAGTGGCTACACAGTCACATACTGGGAGCTTCCAGTCCGCTGTGGGAATTGCAATTAACACAACAGTAAACAAAGTGGTAGAAACATGGATTGAATATTTTACGGCATTTAGTCTTAAAAGAAAAATAATTGTAGTTGTTGTGTCAATGGGAGCTGTGCGATGTAAAAACAGATTTTTATGTTTCCTGGTGGCGCGGCTGCTTCTGCAGTGGTGTCATGTCGGATTATGGGGATCATTTTGGGGGAGAACCTTCTTGCGGTGGAGATTTTTTTTCTTCTTCCTCCCACTGTGTTGTTTATGTTGGGAGCTATTGGCACAGGCAGGTCTCCTCGCAGCTTTCCCTTCACCATGCATTATACATGTGTTCGAGACAGACAGATGAGAGAGAGATGACAGGAGAAAGGAAGGATTGTACGAGAGGAAAAAGGAGGATAAGGGGGCTGGTAATAGAAAAGCTGCAGCGCTTTGGAGGTGGTAGAGAGCTGAGGAGTGAGAGTGAGAGAGAGGGGAAAGAGTGAAAGATGAGAAGATGCCCGGGAAAAAAAAGGAAACTGGGAAAGAAAGCAAAGAGCGAGATGGAGGAGCGTGAGACTGGTGAATATGATTAGTGCATACAGCGGCACATCCATGTGTTGAACTTGTTCACAGTAATAACAGGGTCCGCTGGGGCACATTGTTGATGCTGTTCATTTGGCTGCATACAGACGAGGAAGCTGCATCGACAATATTAAAAAGTGCAACGCTGCTTGTAATTTGTGTTTGTGGGTGGTTACGCACGGAGAGATTCTTTGTTGTTGTAAAACAACACCCCCATCAGGAGATGCTGTCTCTTTGTTCAGGAGAGGTTTGATATTTCTGCATTTTTTCCCCCTGCAACATTCAAATGAAATTCAACATTCGTCTCCATGTTTTCATTCACATGTGACTGCCAGGAGTTTAATATGTACTGGATTGGATCAGTCTTGTTGGACACTAATACTGAGTTCTTTTGGCAAGTGTGCACGTGTAATCTGACTCTCCGAGCTTCACAAAGCTGGTGTTATCTGGAACTTCATTTTCCAAATTTTAGACACAAATTCCAGCAGTTCTGTGCAGACTTTACTCATCAAAATTCATATTGTCCAATTTATGCATCAGTCTTGGTTGAAGGCAGATACTGAAGTGACTTCTCCTCTTCCTACATGAGCCTTTAAAACATTTATCTAAAATCTAATTAGTAGTTTTAGACATAGGTTGTACATTGTACTGCTTTTCCACAACCGACACCACAGCAGCAACAGCATAGAAGTAGCTAGTACCAATGCCTGTGTTAATTTAAGGTATCAGTCATGTGATTTTTTCTCCTACAGAAAGAAAAAATGTCTGCACTGAAAAAGGCTTATATGAAATTATAATTTCTTCAATGTAATAACTGTAGAATTATGCCTTTTTATGTTTTGCAGATGGGATAATTTCCCTGTGGTTGCAGTGTTTTAATAAAACGCTCAATATCATTGCTGTCATATATTAAGTGCAGCAGAATTTTTAACAAGAATTTGGTTTTCATTTTAAGTTCCCTAAATCTTTAAAGAGTCAGTGGAGCTCAGACTCCTCCAACTCGGAGAGACATTGTAATAATGCAGCCAGCGTTGCCTGTAGTCCCCCTGGTGTTAAGAGGCCACCTGCCGTCCTCAACCTGGTCAATTGCCTTTTTGTAATTGCGAGGCAGCTTGAACTTTATCCTCAGCGACTCTTTTCAGGTTTATTTGTATCTGGCACGATATCTGCAGCAACACACGAGTGTGAAGAGTCTGAAGGCTCATTAAAAAAAGGCTAATGAGTTATAATCTCATGTGCGGTGCCCTATCCTCGGAGGACCATGATGTCATTGGTTTATAAAATAACCACTTGTTTTGCTTTGATCTGTGAACAAAGCACAAAAGCTGAGGAGGACACTGTTTTGCTATTAGCAACCCGACCACTTTGAAGGATGATTTATCCCTTGATGTCACCTGGGTAATCAAAATTTTATATGTCGCACCGGCTCATCTGGAAAAATTCTCTGTCTCTTTGAAGCCCTTAACCCCTCTAATTGCCGTCCTTGTCTCCAACATGCTACAATTAATCTCAAACCTCTCTTGACTCTTCTTCCCCTCCTTGCTTTACCTCCCTTCCCCATTCCTTGCCTTCACCGTCCGACCAGGTGGCCCAGCTCCCTTTGTCAGTGAGTGACGGGCGCTGGCATCACATCTGCATCACGTGGACAACCAGAGACGGCTTCTGGGAGGCGTACCAGGATGGCGAGCGTCTAGGCACCGGGGACAACCTGGCCCCCTGGCACCCAATTAAACCTGGAGGGGTGATCATCCTGGGACAGGAGCAGGTGAGAGCAGAAGAGAAGCCTAGAGAACAGTTGGGTGTGCATTTGCAAGTGTGTGTGTGTGTGTGTTTTTGTGTGTGTTTGTGTGTGTCAGTAAAATCCCTTTGCGTATTCCCCCCCTGAGCTCAGTGCCGGAGGCTAAGACCCAGGGAGCAGCAGAGAGGAGGCAGAGAGACTCTTCTCACGCTATCGTGGCCCTTTCAGTATTACCTCATTCATCTAACTCTAAACTGCCCCATTATGCCCCTGGGAGTTGCGTTAGCAGGTTATTCTGTCGATTAGCTCCATGACAGCCCCTCGTATGCTTAAGAAAAGTGCAGTGACGTGTGAATAATGTCCACAGAGAGCCATTAACTCATATTGCATTCGTTTGGAGTCTAAAAAGGGCCGTGCTGCTTAATGATTCAGTCACACACACACACAAGGTGAGATTTCTGCAGATTGCACAATATCGGAGACTTCACACCACTTGAATGTTTTAGAGTGGCAGTACACTCGTCGTTTGGCATTTTGATGAAAATCAAACAGAATTGAAATTCTGTTTACACTTCCTTCAGAAGTAAACTTCTCAAACTTTGACTTTCTGTCCCCCTCATGAAGGATGTAGTCGGAGGCCGCTTCGACGCCACGCAGGCCTTCGTGGGCGAGCTGAGCCAGTTCAACATGTGGGACCGGGTGCTGCGGCCTGTGGACATCGTGGGTCTGGCCAACTGCTCGGCCTACATGCCCGGCAACGTGGTTCCGTGGATTGATGCTAACGTGGAAGTGTTCGGTGGTGCGAGTAAAGCCGCTCTGGAGATCTGCGAAGATCGTGCTTTTGAGTCCTAAAGGATCTAATGTAAACCAGCTTGGCCACTGGGACTGAGGAGCTAAGTATTCTGAACTGCTTGCTGCTTCTGTCAAATCCCAAAGGACAAGGCATGAGTGCAACATTTTTTACATATGATCAGACTGTGTAGTTTACTGGGCTCACATGTTGATGTGTCTTTCCAAACCGAATCCTAAAGACTTTACAGGATTGCCACGACGCGACCTACTGTCATTCTGTGTTCTCTCTTCAGTAGATCAGCTTTCATTTGACTTCTCTCTGAAAACAGCTCTCTTTTTTTTGTTGCAATCCATACACTGACAATACCGCAGTGTTTCCGTAGTGAATGTGAGCTCAAACGGACTTTGATGCGCGATGGAAGACATCTCCCGAGTGTTACAGAGCACGCCATGCTGTGAGCTTCCTCGTCGTTTGAAGAGCAATGAGGCACCGAAACCCGAAGCGGAGAAAGAAATGAGGCGGACGCTCTGGAGTTCAAAGTGGCCAAGAACAAACCCTTTGCTGTTGATTATATCGAGGCGTCCCAACATGGCAGACTGTCCAACTCTCCCGCATGAGAACCGAGCGGAGAATCGAGGTCCAGTTCAGAAGTGACAGTGCATGCTTTCTGTCAATACCCAGGGTGTGTGGGGGGGTGTGTCCAAACAAGCCAATGGAGCTTGCTGACAAAATTATATAAGCGTGTGTGTGGGTGTGTGTGTGTGTGTGTGTGTGTGTGTGCGTCCATGTGCGTATGGCTTGTCTTGCGTGTAAAAAGACCAGAGATTATGAGGGAGGGAGGACATTTTCATTCTTGTAAATCTATGCTTAATACCTCTCTCCCCCTTGAGCAGATGCCATATCCCAAACAGCTTTATGGATGGGCTGGCTCTGCTCAGGTTAATAGCGATGTCGGACAGCTGCCCAGGACTGGCGTATCGACAGCGGCGTGGACGCCAGCCGAGCGCCCAGTGAGGGCAGGGCCATCGGCTTGACCTTCAAGGACAATCCTTAATCCCTCATCTGGGTATTAATTATCTGTGTTTTTGAATGATTTTGGCAGCGAGCAGCCCCTGGGCCCCTCAGTGTTTCTCTCCGCTAAGAGTGTCACAATCAATCAAACATTGAGATTGAGAAGTCAAATGAGATCCGCACTATAAGGACATGATGAATGTCACCATCAGATGCACTTTGATGTGTATCGCCTCTCACAAAAAAAAAAAAAAAAGAGAATGGTTTTGAACCATGAATATAATATATTTTTAAAAAGATATAGGGAATCAATTAATTCTGGCACGGCTTAGTGAATAAAAATGACGCTTTTCGCTGCTTATTTTCTGTCGGTCCTTAATGTTGTTGTGGACATTGGTTTCAGTTTGTTTCTGATAAACAGTGTGAAATATTGAAAGCAAAGCCTGGTGCTGAAGCCCCATAAGAAAATGAATACAGTGTAAAAAAGAGGCAACATAGACGTTAACTTTGGTTTCACATCCAGAACTTCTTCTCCTGGTGGACTTTCCTCACTGAGTAGACAATAGTATAAAAGACACTGAAAAAGCTTCTTATCTACATATTAAAATAAAGCGATCTCTGATGCAGTAGGTTACTGGACAGCACCGAATGTTACAAAAGAGTCACTCAACATTAGGACTAGAATATGTCACCAACATGTTGTGATTGTTGCTCTTCTGAGTGTCTTTGTCGAAACTATTCTGATGTAAACTCGAGACTTTTCTTTCCTGTAGCAAATGTATTTTTCTTGTTTTTCTGCTCATGATTTTTGTCCATCAGCAGCTCGTTATGTAAAAAATAAGCAGAAGAACTTAAAGAATTGCTTCGTCTAAATGGTGAATGGCCTTTTGTGAGAACCATATGTGCTTTCGCTTGTGCACAATGTGAATGTCTTCTCGGCTTTTGCAGAACTAACAGTTCGCTCGCAGCGCAGACAATGAAGGAAGAACAAGAAAAAGAATAGCAGTGTAGGTCCTGCACCTTTCTGCCATGGGAATGTCCTCCCTGCTCCTGAAAATAGAGGGAACATGATTCAGAGGTGACAATCACAGCAGCAGCTCAGTAATGTGATGGAATTGTGCCGCTTTAGGTCATATCCACTATTACGCTTTCGTTTGAAAATGGCCTTTTCAAACTAAAAAGATCTCTGTTGGTTTGGCTCTGTATCAGTTTTAATCCCAGTCCCCACTAACACTCCAGAAAACACAAATCATGTTACCGCTCACATGCATGTGCCTGCCAGTGGACACGGAAGGTTTTAGCCTTGTAAAATACAGAATTTAACTGTTAGCAAAGATAACAGGGTCAGAAATGCTTGTAATTGATTTTCCATTTTACTGACAAATGACAAATCAGCAGAGACCCAATCAGAGAGCGGATGTGAGTGTCCACGTCTTTGTTGCCAATCATCTTTGTTTCTGCCCGTCCAGACTAAAAACGCAGTGCCAGAATTTTCAAACTAAAATGCGGCCAGAAGCATTTCCAGAATTCTCAGAGAAGTGCGGACGCCAGGCGAGATTTAAACAAAGCGTAGTAGTGAGTGTAACCTTGCCAAGGTCATGCACCATTTTGCACTCAAACACCGAAACACCACGGAGATTAACAAAAGCTCCATATTTTCTACTTTTGGTCACATTCATTTGAATGATGTTTGTCCAGTCTGTAGCCATATCACTGGTCGGACCAGCCACGATACACATGGAAGGATGTGCCCCTCTCATCTGGGCACTGTAATGTCAGCACTGGAGAAATCCTCTGGACTGGCAGACGTCCAGGTGGAAATGAAAAAATCGGCCCAATGGGGATTATTGAAGCTGCTGCGATGTAGGACACTGTGAGCCGTCTTCGTTCTCCTCCACGCTGAGTGTCGCTGGTCCCGTCAGTGTGTTCATGATGTACTGGGGGGGGGGGGGGATGGCGGGGGTATCTGAGGCCTCCGATGGAAAACCGACAATGTGAAAAGTATACGTGGGATGTTATTGTTATTTTTAGAATATCTTAAATCTCAGATTTCCTTTGCATCACTGCCATAAAACTTCACGTCTGATGTTCTCAAGTACAAATTAATTATTAAAGGGGAAAAAAATCTAACTTGCTAACTAAATGATTCATTCTTTAGTTTGTAAAACACACAAAGTAGAATCTTTCCAGAAGTTAGAAGAAGAACGACCACTGCAGATATGACGACAATAAGAAATGTGCGGCTCCTCGTCGAATCCTTTAATGCTCGGATGTAAGAGATAAAATGAGATGTCCAAAGAACTCTTTCATCCTGTGTCTGTCTCATCCCGTCTCATCGTCCATCATATTGTTAATGCAGAAGAACAAGAAAAATGTGTTCCCAAGAAGAGGGAGTGATGGGCGGTGACGGGAACCCAACCAAAGATGTTTGTACTGGGAGCTCCTGATAAACTGATTGCTGCTGTCACATCCTAACTCCCGCTTTAATTGCAGCTCTTCTCCCTCTGGTTCGTCGAGTGTGTGTGTGTGCGTAAGACGAATGATCTTCCAGAAGGTGTCGCGTGGCAGTAATGAAATCTAACTGAGCGGGGAATTGAAGTGAAAAACATGTTTGAATATTACGGATATCATCTGTCTCTGTGACAGCGCTGTGATTCAACAGGATAAACAATGTGTGTGCCAGTGCACGTGGGTATGTGACAGAAAGCAACACTTTGCTGGTGTGTTGGCTCTGAGGAGATTTGTTCCACTTATTGAGTTTTTTATCTTCTCCCTCTGTGGGGAGGTTCCGAAGGGAGAATCTTCCAACCCGGCGAATCTTCGGAGGGTTTTTTGAGGAAATTATCTCAGCAGCTGCTGCAGCCAATGTAATGATAACATCACTAAAACAAAATTACCTATTCAGCGCTGCTCCCAGCTTGTCCACATATCCATTACACATGGCTGCGTAGAGTGACAGTGAAGAATTATTTGGCACATCTTTTATTAAAGCTTTTCTCTCACGTCCACGCGCTCTTGTCTCAGTGCTCTGGAACTTCTGGCTTCCCCCAACATCGCCCGGCGTGGAAAGTGTGTGAAAAGCCCATAATTAAAATCAAATCACACTGAGTGTATTTGATTATCACGGGGTACATGCACGGATCTCTGAGAGATTGGTGCGGGGAGGGGGGTAGAATTAAAGTGCCATTCTGCTCCTAGCACCCTCTCTCTTGCACGGGGAGTCCCCACGGAGCACCCAAAGACGGAGCGCTGGAAAGACTGTGAGAAAAACAAGTTTAAGAATTGAGACCAGAGAAGTCCTTTGGCTTAGTGATTAAAGTCTGATGGAAGAGAAGCCTGAGCAGAAGGCGACGCTCTCTGAGGCATGTGAAAACTGCTGTTTTCTTGGATGTCAAAGACTATTAGTGAGACCCACAAACCCCCTTCAGCCTGTATCACTGCCTTTATGAAATTATGCATCAAAAAATGTTATATTCTGTTCCCATCTCTGGTTCTGTCTGGCAGGCGCTCTCACTTTTTGGCCTGGTTTTGTGCGAGACAATATGTTGCCTTCACTAAGTCAAATACAATCAGCATTGTTCTCTCTATTTTGAGATGGTGCACGGTCAGTCTTTAAAGGGAAGAGGTTTTACTCCCGTATTCCGGTTCAGTGGGATACAGGAGAGCAAATTGGATGTTGTTGTGAGGAAATGAGATTTAAAAAGGTTGCCGACAGAGATGATGCGTCGGGAGGGAAGAGACCAATTAATCAGCTCAGGAGAGGAAGCAGCTGCTTTATGGCAGTTTGTAGTGCCACCTCTCTGAAGATCAAACGGCCCGCAGACGCTAAATGAAGATATTCATTCACCTTTATTCTGCTCAGCGTGGCACAGGATTTTCCAGGAAGAGTGGAAAATCGTAAAACCTGACACTTCTTCATGCTCAGATTACAAACCTCCACGGAGCCACCGCCGGAATATAAAGTGTTTAAACAGAACGCAGTCCATTCTAAATGCCTTGTCTGATCTCACATCTTTGTTGTCTATTTCCGAGGATGATATAATGCATTCCTTCAAGGGATCATTTACATTTACGCGGGATTTCTGCGGAGAAAACTTTAATAATAAATCTGGAAGACAGGCAGAGACATATAATTTCCTGCCTGCGAAGATGAGATCTTGAATATCTCTCACACAACCTCCTTAAATCATGCACCTGTGTGGACTGCAAATTGAAGCCCACGATCTGTCTGTCTCGCAACAAGCGGTGAAGCTGTGCAGCTACAAATCTCTCGTTGTGCTTCGCTGAAGGTGCGGCATTGTTTTTCTCCGAAGCATCTGTGTTCCCGTGCATCAAATAAACAGGGTGACTGTCAAATGGCCGGTGTCAAACTGTTTTTCTTTCCACTTTCCACTTAATATATCGACTTGTTGTGGTCTTGTGGATTATATGCCACATGTTTTAGTGCGGTGTCACATGCTCGCCTCTTATTGTGATGACGAGTGACTGGAGAAGTTCAGGCTCATGTCCCTCGTATAACCGTGATTCGCAATGGTCTCAACTTTTTACACCATTTCCAATCTTTATGGGAAGTCAAGATAACTTGCTGCTGTACTAAAAATATCCAACCACTCTTTTAAGCTGTGCGACACAGTATGTTAAAAGAAAAGGCATCAAATTAGAAATGTATTGTTGATAAGATTCTAAGTGCTCCCTCAATCAACAGATAAATATTTGAAAAAATTATAAAAATCGTCTCTTTCTTAGTTGTTATAATTGAATTAATGAAGAACAAGATGTGATCTGAGTCGTGCAGGCTTGAGAATAAATCTCACCTCAGTCACTCAAGATAGAAAAAAAGAAAAAACGCAATAAACAAATCATTTCTGCGTGACTGGAGATTAAACACAGTTAGTCATTACTTTCTTATCTGATGTTGAGTCATTGGATGGACGTCCACAGTCACCCAGTAATAAACTAGACATGTGACTGTTCCAGATCCTTTTATCTCTGTGGAATCTAATCAGATGTCGGTGGCTCGCCTTCCCCCCGAGGGCCTGTGGATAAGTGTATTATCCAGATCATTCCACCGCTGCTAACGAAATCACCACCAGCCAACGTTTCCTACCCAGGAGATGAACCCACCCCCCCCACCCCCCTCCAGCCTACACACACACACACACACACACACACACACACACACACACACACACACACACACACACACACTCACACACTCTGACCGGTGTGCTTAAGCCCTGCTCTCCACTGACATTAGCACATCATGTGACTTTCATCTGCAAAGGGATCTAGGGACATAAATCCAGTTTTTGTGTGTGTGGACATAAATCCATGCAGGCACTATTTATAGACCCTGTGTGGCTGCTTACTATTTATGAATATGAACTTCCTGTTCCGAGCGGCTGGAAGTAAGCCCATCCGGCTCTGGATCACACTGCAGATTCCGGTTTATTACTTTGCTCTGAACAAAAGACATACGAGAGGCAACAGGTTGATGAGACAGATGCGGGAACATGGCTGAGCATGTTTCAGAGAAACAGAGGACGAGATCAGCAGGGAGCAGGGAGAATAAGCATCTGTGTTTCTGAGAGTGTAGTGTGAGAGGAGTGGATATGATATGATGAGTGCGAGGCAGGCGAGATCAACAGCTTTGCCTCAAGGTCAGAATCGACCCGTTACACATATGCTCCGACTGCGGACGCCACGTGGCAGAGAGGATGCTGGGTAAAGCGGAGGCAGATGCGCAGGGACTTCATGTGCATGTACGCTTGACAGAGAAAAAGTGGATAGTTTATCACAACACAAATCTGCATGTGTGTGTGCAATTGTTGGTGATTGCATGAATTGGATTAGTAAGTGATTTGTGTACCTGCTCTGTAGGACATTCATCACCGTGAGATTTAAAAAAAAAACGCTGACCGAGTATTCGTTGAACGTTGAGCCACACATGCATGTTACGGCTAATGAGTGTTTTCTGCAAGCGAGCATTCATCATACAGCAAGTCCGCGAGGCAATCCACTGAATCAAAGGAGAATAATTACATCATTTATTAACGTTGTGGCCTTGTTGGAGTTTTTTTTAATTAAACCACATTATGAATAGCAGATGACACCATTAACTAATCAAGACAGTTGGAGGAGATCTCCCGGCAGGCGGTGGGCCGCTGGCCTCGCGTCGTGCCCAGGAGCCCGTCGCTCACCTGAGTTACGGTGGCCGTGATTGATCGCAGCAAGACCGCGGACTGACTCATTGTGCCAAAGTCCCGCAAGAGTTTCAAGGTTGTTCACATTAACGGCGGTAAATTTTGCATAATTGAAGGCAGCGCATGTACCAAACAAGTCATTCTTCACAAGGCCAAAGACACCTAGAGCGCATCCCTTCCCTCACTAATGGTGTTTTCACCTTGGGGTGTAATCCAGCCACATACGAATATGAACATGCGGCTCATGAACCTTTGTGCAAGGTGGTGGGCGAAGAGATTAGGACAATAATCCTTCATCTAAAGGAATAGTTTTTATAAAACACACTCACTTGCTTTCTTGCTGGGAATTCGATGAGATTATTGAAGCAAATGTAATTGAGTTTCTCTGACCCACAATTTGTCACAGAAATTATTATATGATTCGCGGGTCATAGCTCAGTGGTGTGCGGCTGGAGGACACACTGACGCATTATCTCCGATTTCTTCCCACAGCTCTAACCGGCGCCCTTTGAGGAGCGTTTCACAGCCTGTGTAAATATGTATCCACTCACAGGCGTGTTAAACATCCATATTTAATCAGCGGCAGGAAAATGCACAGACATGCATACAAACGCCCCTTTCAGCTTCCCCTTACCTTGTGATTACAAACTGCCTAATGGCTCTTTATTCCGTCTGTAGGGTGAATTCATTCTCTACATCTTGGCTTCTCAAGTGTTGGGAGCAGTGAGCGTTTCACCTCAGCAAGAAACACTATACGTCATCTATATGTGACGCTATCCTTGGGAACCATAACACCAAATAGATATACAAATTATACATGTAGTAAATGATTAAAACATTCCAAGAGCTGTTTGACTTGGAAACGGTCTCATGTTTGCCGTGTAAATCGTAAACACAAGCATGAGCTGTTCAATTTGCCGCCTGTGCCCCATGTAATGTATTTGCAGGTGGAGAAAAAAAGCAGCTCATTAAAAAGGCAGGTAGGTAATTTCACACAAAAGTTTCTCCTGTCTGTCATGAGGAAGATTTGAACTGCGCTGTAGATTCCGACAGATCAGGGAGGAGTAATTAACCCAGATACAAACCTGCAGTATTTTGGGAAGGCATTGTGATGACAGAGACAGGGAATTTAGTGTGTTTGTGTGTTTGTGTTTGCGTGATTTTTGGGCAGGTTTCCGTGTGTGAAGACTGAATCCTGGTCCCTGAGCGCGGAGCTTTGTAGCAAAAGATGTCAGCTCTTGTCTCATTCAGACAAGACTCGTGGGCGACGTGCCTCCGTGCAAATGTTTGAAATGTTTGGTTTGATCAAAAATGTCTGGATTCCACGAGGAGTTCTGCATAAACACAATGATTACAGGATCAATGTTCATGTTAATGACTTGCCGCCAGCAGGCATGGTGACGGTAGCTGTTCGAGACTTTTAATGGGAATCCATACCTTGACTGAGGCTCCGGGCTGCTGAGGAGAGCGATAAACTCAGGCACTCAGGAGTCTCCTCAGCAGAAAGATGTGAACTTCTGATGTGCGCCATTGGCAAAATAACTCCCGTAAGCCAAAGAGGTCAAGAAAAGGTGATACACTCATCCAGTCACCCTGCACAGGTCGTCAGCCCATCGCAGGTCTGACAACCATTCCCACTCACTTCCACACCTATGGTCAATTTAGAGCCTCAGATTATTGCAGCACAACTAGCATGTGCTAGGAAGCTGGAGTGGGGAGAACAAAGTCAAAACAGAAAGGCCCTCACCATACTGGGACACAAACCAAGAGCTTGTGAGGCAAACCACTGAACCACTGCATCGCCCTTTCTCCATATGGTAATACAGAAAATCACACTGCTCCCAGGTCCAGCTCATAAATTTTACCAGATTCCATTCAGAAATATCTGATGCCCAGTGGTCTCCGACAAAGGCATAGAAATCCAGTCTCCTGATGGGAAAAAAAAGGCCAGTTCATGTTTACACAGGGATCATGGATGCTCTCTTTACTGTTTGTGAATGTGTTGTGTTGTCGGTGAAGCATGGAGAGCTCATACATGGCAGGGGACTTACCCAATACCGGACACGGCCGATCAAATGAGATGTGGCGGCTGACATCAACTCTGTTATTACATTTTCACACACTGCTGACCGCAATATCATCAGGAGCAAACACTCACTGCTGTGAACCCTCGAGGTGCTCAGGCTTGTTTACTTATCGTGAGAGAGTGTGTGTGTGTGTGTGTGTGTGTGTGTGTGTGTGTGTGTGTGTGCCGGAGAGTATTTGCATGTTTCTGCGTACTGATTTACACTCAACTTGTTAAAAGTCCGGAAAAACTATTTCTGCCTCCGACGCCTGAGGTGCTTTCCTGAATTATTTTTCCCGTGCATAAAGTCAACACATTCGAGGTCCCAAGAAAGATAAGTCATTAAAAAACATCCAGCTCACCTTTAAAAGAGTTCTTATTGGACATGAGTGGAAAATAAAAAGGCAGAAAGTATCTGTGGGATTTTCAACCTTTATAAGAGTCCCTGTCTTACTTATTTACTCTTTGTAATCATGTCGTACATCAATTCAGTCTTAATGGTGTTAAAGAATACATGAACATATCACTCAGGTGTGTAGTCAAGCAGCAGATTCTGTTGAAGATCCGGTCTTTGTGCTCATTGTACTTATTAATCCACATAAACAGACAGACAGACAGACAGACAGGTAGGTAGGTAGGTAGGTAGGTAGGTAGGTAGGTAGGTATAGGTAGGTAGGTACTGTAGGTAGGTAAGGAGGTAAGTAGGTACGTATGTCAAAAGAAAGTCAAAATAGCCTGTTTTCCTTTCAGCTATACACACAAATCTAAACAAAGTTTAGATTTTAACTGAATTACTGTTGACCCTCTAAGAATCATTTTAATTTGAAATGAAGTTTTTCTCCAAAAGCTCAAGTACTTCCAGCCTCCTCCAGGCACCAGCACATCATCTCTTCAAGTTTGACTTCAGACTGAGATGTGCTGTATGCCTTCCTGCCTCAACTTGGAAAAAGGTCTCTGGGAATAACTCGGTGCAGTGCAACCGAAAAAAACGGATAAAATCCAGTTCTGTATCCATCACGATGAGACTGTCAAAGCTCAGTGTCTGGTGTCTACTCAGGGTTTGTACTATATGAACACTGTGACCCTGAGGAAAACTGCTGCACAGGTTATGGATATACTTTTCACTCAGAACACCACAGTTGGCAGAAAATCTGCATATATCTGAGAGCTTATGTCTGTTCTGCAGCTTTTACAGCAGCAATAGCCTGCTGCACTGTTTAACGTCCTGTTCAAGCTGTTACCTTAACACAATGTTGTGTAAGGGAATTAACTGTTTGGCTTCGGGTGTTTGGTTTGTCCATTAGATTAAGGCTGGATTTATGATCTTGCTTGGTGAGAGTAATTGCACCTCCAGTCAGGAAATAATGCTGTTGCAACACTCTGTGCCCTGGTGCTGGTTAAAATGGGCACGTTTAATGAGAAGTTGTGTAACTTCATTTACCTTGGACACTACTTCAGTAATGTAAGATTGACGCCAATAAAAAATTGATTTTGGTGAGAATAAACATATTTGCACATTTTTCTTTCACACATCTACTACTGATTGGAGTAGATGTGCAAACACGTTCCACCTTCAGGTGCGAAAAGCAAATTCTTAAGCCGTCTCCATTGTCTATCCAGAGCCTCTGTGAAGAACTGCCTGAGCAAGAAAAATATGGCATTTCTGAAAAGGAGGTGGCCTTGCTAGCACAGCATGAATGCCTCGGTGCACTTAGCTATTCCGTCACAATGGACGCGGAGCTGTCCTTGAGAGGACATGCTCGACACAAACCATGAATGAGAGGTCACTAATAGCTCGGCAGAGGGTACAGTACTTGCAGAACTTCTGCAGATATAATGTCATGTGGACAAAATGTTTTTTGTGATTCAGTTTGACAAGTATTTTAACAGTAATGACACAGCACAACAGGACAGTACCGTGTTACATAAACTCAAAGATAAACTAACATACTGTGCAATTGTCTAATTTTTCTTTTTCCGAGCCATTTCCACTGACATGTCTTTTTAACATTGGTCGACAGACAGAAACTTTCTCATAAATATATAATCACCTCACATGTGAAAGTAGGACGTTATTTTGCGGCCCTTCAGAAATATGATCAATCATTGTGTAGCCCATATTCACAAATCACAGTTTGTCTCATGGAGCTTAACAAGGTGCGACATCCTCTGTTCTTAACCCTCAAGAAGAGTAAAGGAAAACTACCCTAAAAAAAAAACATTAACACAGGAAAGAAACCGTAGAAACCTCAGAGAGCCACATGTGAGGATGCCTCTCCCCGTGTGTAATGGAGAACAGCATCAAAATAAGAGTATTTACGACATTGATTTGTTAGTTTGTAACATAATGGAAAGTAAATGAATTGAGGAGTTACTGTCAGTAGTGGTGATATAAGCGACCTGCTGTGATTTATTTATTCAACATAATATTCCTTGGGTATTGATTACTGCCTGCTGGAACATCACTCAGTGGGGGGGTTGTCAGGACAGCCATGGTGCAGGAGATGACAGGGGAGAGCGGAACAGCTTTTGCATGCTTGGGAGACTAATTGTGTTGTATGTGTCACAGTGCAAGCATTTTGAGGGCTAAAAGCAGCGGTATGTGTTTGTAGCCCGGGGGCAAAATCTCATTTTACATTCAGCTCCGTTTGTAGCTCCCCGTGGCTGCAGGGAGAAATCCAAAGTTTTAACTTCAAATGACATTTACAAAGCAAAGCGTTGGCATATTTGCTCTCGCAGACGATACTCGTGATATTTGCCAATGCTTTGTTTGATTTGTCGACAAGACAAATCCAAAAGCCAAGTCCAAATACCGGGAGCTCATGTGTTGGTATTGATTGTGTCAGCTTGTCATAGAAATATAAACAGAAATGTCCAACAGACCGCTGAGCACTGAAACGTGGGAAAAGGGGGAATAGTTCAACCTGGAAAAACAGCAAAGCATTGTGGGGGATTTACATGTATACAAATGTCAAATGTGTTTATGAGGTGAGGAAGCTTCTGTCAGCATGACAGACAATCAGCTGACCATGAGGGACATCTAGTGGTAAATCAGGAAACTTCCTCTGATGAACATGTGTCAGAGATACAGTGATTGTTCTACATGTAGAAAAAATAACTGTAACGTCTTCATAACTAAAGAGCTGATAGTGCTACAAGACATCAACTGAAACCTGATGGCACCAGGCACCTCTTTCTTCAAATATCTCAAGAGTTTCTTCAACTGGTAGGAGCAAGTTCAGCCTCATGAACAAATCACACAAATCACATTCTCATGAGTTTATCTAAAGTGTCGTGTTTAATGATCCAAGAGATAATCTGATTTATTATCATCTTCAACACATCTACATATCTGACTATTACTAAAAAATAGTATGATATATGTCACCCCATAATAATATTAGATTGTTGTTTAGTTTGCTGGTCAGAACCTCTTTAGATTGTTAGACATGTATGAATGAAATTAAGGACCTGGTTAATGTCCATTCACCTCAATCTGCTGAAAAGCTACTCTGGCTTGAAATACAAAAAGTACATGTTTTTTTTACAAGTACTTAAAAAAGGTACAATTTAAAAGTTATCTGATAATTTATATTTTTTACCTTTTTTCCATTGTTGAAAAGTGAGAAAAAGAAATCATAATGGACCGATCATAAAATGTGAAGATGGTTTAACCATTAATTTAAAAAGAGAGAGAGAAATGTCTTTAATTATATCTAAGTTAAAACATGTAAGAACATGAAAGTGCTTAGAGTCTAGGAACTAATGTTCAGGTTGTGTAGCATTTAAAGTTGTAAATCATTAAAACCCCACAGTTCTATATTCCTCTGTAAATCACCTTCATCATAGAATTCTGATATAGTTTAATTCCTCTAAACTTTGTCTTAGCTCCACATGAAGGTGTGTTAAGAACATGTGTGTTATCATTGCGTTGTTGGCCTCCAGGGAGCGCTCGTCTCCTGAGTTCAGTCCATTGTCCACTTTCTCCACCTGCAACAAGTGTGAAGTCACCTGAGGACATCCGGAACCGTGGAGGAACAGGTCCTTCAAAATAAAAGCATAAAAGAAGAAACATAAAAGAATTAGAGAAATATACTTCGGTTGTTTCCAAGTAACTGGAAATAAGAGTGACACAAAAAAGCATGTGTCGTTTAGAGGTATGTGTCACGTATACTACTACTACTACTACTACTACTACTAATGCTACTACCACTACTACTACTACTACTAATAATAATAATAATAATAATAATAATAATATTGAGAGTTATTATGATCAGTACCTAATCATTTTCAGCTATATGTGTTTTACTTTTTAATTACTTTTTCTTTTATCCCTGTCTTTTGCCAATATTTTTTACAAGATGTTGAAAACGGTAAAATAGTTAATTGATAAATAAAATAACTTTGTTTGTGTCTTTGATTTTAAATCATTTTGTATTACTCTTTTTAAAGCAGGTTGAAACGGCTGTTTTGAGAGGTACCATATAAATAAAGTAATTATTATTATTATTGTTGTTGTTGTTGTTATTATTATGTATTAAGAGCAGTGATGTTAACCTGTAGTTATAGATTTTTTCCTTTTGAGCTAAAACCAGGGTTGAAATGGACGAAATCAGATCGACCTCATGCTTCTCATTGTTGTTTATTTTCATAGTTATCTCCTCCAGATGAGATATCCCATATTGTGAGCTTTTAGAGAGTTTTAATTTGAAAGTGAAACTATCCGGAAATCTATGTCCCTCTTTCAGTGCTGTAAACTTGACGCCTGCACCTTTCTTCCCTCCTCAGGCCTCCTCCCCTCCGGTGAACTCACCACCTACAAGTTTGACAGCTCAGCTCTTCTACTGCTCACACACACACACATACACACACACACACACTCAGCAGGAGCAGCAGCAGACACACACACAGCACTGGACTCTCCTCCTTATTCCTCCCTTTATTTATATTGTTCTCATTTTTTTGTTGGACTATGTGCGTTTTGCGTCTCCTGCTGGACGTGAGGGATTTCATGTGTCCGTAGGTTCGGTCACTTCTCCTCCTTTTTTGGATCTTTTCTTTTTGTCCT
Organism: Hippoglossus hippoglossus; assembly: GCF_009819705.1. Taxonomy (NCBI): domain Eukaryota; kingdom Metazoa; phylum Chordata; class Actinopteri; order Pleuronectiformes; family Pleuronectidae; genus Hippoglossus; species Hippoglossus hippoglossus. Next base: position 15,780,501 of record NC_047158.1, read on the forward strand.
TTTTGTTTGGCGTTGGTGAGGTGTGAGTGAGTGTGTGTGTGAGTGAGTGTGTGTGTGAGTGAGTGTGTGTGTGTGTTTCCTTCTTGTGGCTCCGGCGTCGTGAGGGATCTAAACATGTCGAAGAACGCGGAGGAGGTGAACAAGCTCACTGAAGGCACATACAAGGTGGGTGGGAAGACAACAGGTGCGAGGACAGAACACCGTCATACATGTGTCCTCCAGGATCCCTGCTGTCCTTTAACTTTTCACTGTCAGAGACCTCTGTTTGCTGCGGACCCTCTGAAAGCTGCTTGATAAGGAACTAGGCTCAGTTCATTCCAGTAGATATTTGAGTATCCATCAAACAGGGAATACAATCTGGAATCATAATATATAGTTTATTCTAAGTCGCGATAATGCAGGGTGTGTTTTAAAGTGTCTGTTTAAAAAACAATGAATGGGGTCCTAGCTTTACATTGACTGAACTGTTGATTGTTTACCTCTGTGTCAGAATAATATCTAGATTATAGACAGTTTAAAGGGATGGTTCACCCAAGAATGAAAATGCACTCGTTATCCACTCCCCACATGGAGGAGTGGGTGAAGTGGTTCAGTCCACAAAACACTTTTGGAGTTTCAGGGGTAAACAGCGTTGCAGCCAAATCCAATACAATTGAATTAAATGATGATGACTCTTCAAACGTAAAAAAACCCCACAGAATAAAGACTCCACACATCTCCTGTGATGTCATCCAAGTGTCTTTAAGCCCTGACATTCAAACTAGACTCAAAACTGTGTCATTCACACCTTGTTTTTAGCCTGAATGTCCTGCTCTGCTCTGGAGCCGCATTCCTGTGTGTTTACCCCTGAAACTCCAAAAGTTTTTTCTGGACTCAAACACCATCCCTTTAAAGTGTCTGTTTTTTTAAACACATGAATGGGGTCTTAGCTTCACATAGACTGAACTGTTGTTTATTTACCTCTGCATCAGAATAATATCTGGATTATAGTCAGTTTAAGAGCAGCTTGCTCTCAACTGACTGTTAAGTAACTTTAAGTTTCAGGTGTTGAAGAAATAGCCCCACCCAATGGGAGTGCCATTTCCTCAAAATACTGTGTCGCTGGTTGATCAGCATCATTTGAGCTTCTCAGTAATGTTCCCTGGCATCTGTGTCATCCAATGAGTAACTGGAATTCATTCACTGAACCTTTAAAAGTGTTTAGAATAAACAAACATGAGCCGCAGCATTCACTAAACCCCACCAAAGAGCTGTGACTTGTCCCACACTGGACTCAACAGGTGGGACAGAAAAGGCGAGAGTACGTAGAGGCCGCAGGGAAGAACAAGAAGAAGAAGAGATTTTAATGGTCTCCCCCAGAAACACTTATTCTTCGTTCTGAAGGGTTATTATCTGCTGCTGCTCTCGGGGACAGCCCCCACAGCTCCTTGTGGTGTGATGAAATGCAGGAAAGAGACTCCAGGTTTAATAATTTAGCTGGCTGAGTGTGTTGTGTGGTAAGATTATATAGCAAAGCTCCTCTGTCCCCCAGCTACAATCAACAGTTGTCCCACAGCACTGTGTGTTTACACCAGTACACCAGCGAATGAGGGGAAGAGTTTCTGCTTTAGGTTTTTCTTTGTGTTTTAAATTACTTCACAGTTTACGTATATGGCGCGAACACTGAAACTAGAAGATGCAAGGTGTTGTGTAACGCAATCAGAGCGACAGCATCTTCTGATAGAGACCTTTGTTTATGTTTGTCTTTAGGTGCTTTACTGACGTTTTATTCTTTTCCTGCACTCTGGACTTGGCTGAGACCGTATCACCTGTCGGGAAGACGAGATACGGACAGAGAATAGCCGACTAATTTACCTAATTACAGAGATAAGTGATCGGTGTAGCACAGGATTATGGATGATAGTTCCAATCTGTGACATTGATCAGAGAATGTGAAGAATGGACAGAGCCACGTCATACTGGTTTTTATCAATCCTAAAACCTCCCCACGCTGCGTCTGGGATAAAATGTTTTCATTTTCTACTCGGTATAGTTTCCTCTCTTTCTTTCTCTGAGCGGTTTCTGACTTTCGTTCTTCATTTTGCTCGTTTCCACCCACATTATACGAGCGATAATTCAAGACGAGACACTCAGGTGAAGCTTTGCCCAAAGGTCACCGGTCGTAGCTTCGGTTAATGAATAGTCCGCAGGGTTTAAGGTGAAGTAACTCCCATCCGATGTCACTCAGTCATGTAAACAGTCGGCCAAATATTAACCCATGTGTGTTTCGAACCAAACCCCAAATAATAAACCTGTTTGACATTATAACAAACTGCATCACTTGTTTTTTTGTTGTTTTCCTCCCAGACTGTGATGGATCAGTTCAATCCAGGCCTGAGGAACCTGGTCAACGTCGGCAAGAACTATGAGAAATCAGTGGCTGGTGAGTGTTTTTGAAAACATAAATTTTGAAGTTCATAATAAGTTATGAGGTTAGAAAAACAGCAGATTTGAAAGTTAAAGTGTGACTGAGCTGCTGCCGTCCTCCTCATTTGTCCACTTCATCAGAAACAAAAGAGATTTTGTGACTTTTATGGCCAAAGCTCATTAAACATTTTGGAATACTTTGCCTTTGAGGTTTTGTTTGAATAGACCTGAGCTTTGTTCTGGTTGCAGGTGTAGCAGGTTTTATTTGTATCTATTATATTTGAATATTTTGGGTGTCAAGTGGTCCTCTACAGGTTTTAGGGAGTGTCAAATTTTCCCCAAATCTATCCTCACAAATATTAATGATCATTTTATCGTTTTCCCAGCAATGATCCTGGCGGGAAAGTTGTATTTTGATGCAATGTCTAAGATTGGGGAGAACGCTGCAGTGTCTCCTGTCTCCAGAGAATTAGGTAAGTCTCCACGCTGCCCTGTCCTCTGGCTCTCTCTCTCTTCTGGGATAAACTGTGGGAGGTCTGCAGACTGTGGAGATCGTCCCTGCTTTTCCTCAAATAGCTGTTTATCTCACATGGCTCTCAGAGGAATGTATTATTGGTTTTCAGGAGGTCTTTAGGTCAAGTCTGGCAGTATTAGCTGAAACACTATTGTGCACAGCAGACAAGTTACTCTTTATATAGAAGTTGTTCCAGTTATAGGTCCAAGATACAAGACTGAATCTAGTAAGAAATCCAAAGTTTGGAAAAATAAGCATTGGATACACAACACAAAGCCTAAAGATTAATTTGATAATGTATAAAACACTAATCCTGGGCGTTTTCACACCTGCCTTGTTTAGTCTGGACCTTCAGACAGAAAATAACAGGTGTGAAAGGTGCGTCAGACCACAGGCCGGACCAACCGACCAATAAGATAGTCTCGGTCCAAATCAAACACAACTACGGTTCGGTTGGTTTGCAGTGTGAAAACATCCTTTTGGATAGTTCAGACCTTCAGACCAATTATAACACGTAACGTTTTACCGACGTTCATTTTTCTGGTAGTAAAACCATAATGATATTACAGTGGCAACAAAGTTAACAAAGTGAACAGGTTCATTCATTTTCTCTGTTCAAATGTAAAGAGTTGAGTAAAGACTTGTTTTCTATGCACTTTAGCGATTAGTACTACTTGACAGCACGGATGTCAAACGCACCAATGTGCAGTAAAGGTAGAGGCAGCCCACATAAATGATGACGACAATAATGACATCCATCAAATGAAGACGTGGAGTATTCTGACCTTAGTCACATTATGTAGACATGTGTACATCTTAATTGCCTTTTAACAGTCTATTGGATTTTTTGCAGCATTTTGCAACATCGACATGTGCAACAGTTACCAACTGCCTTATGTCATAATCGTACTATTCTCTGGAACATGTAGACGGGAATATGAATGAAATTGTCTATTAGCAACTCATCTAGTGTGAACATCAGAATCGAAACAATTCAGAATAAGGTCAACAGTCAGGATATCGCTGTCCATGTAAACGTAGTCACTGGTGCAGATGTGGCTGCTGTTGTTTCTCGTCCTGATGAAGGAAGGTGAATGTGTGCGCTGTCACAATGTCTCATTGTCCTTGAAATACACAACTCAGTGAGCACGGTTGCACAGCAGCAGGTACGCTTTGATTAACGCCCGCGCGGCCCTCGTGATGGATGCACCGCTGCGTGTGTGATGAGCTTAAAGAAACACAGCGCCAAAAGATTTTGTTTGGTTCCCTGTTAGTTTTTTCGCCGACTCCCCAGGCGTCAGTCTGTTCCTGCAGATGCTCATTTGCAATCCAAAGAGGTCTGGTTTCCCGACCCACCGTCACCAGAGGCTCGCTTTGATTTAACCACTGTATACGTCTCTCAACTCCCCTGCTGATTGGGAGCAAACCTGCTAATTAAATTCACCAGCACAATGGGAGGTGGCACCTGGTGCCGCACAGGTCTCAGTTTACTGGCACTTTCGAAAGTAATTTTCCATCCCCCCAGAAAAACACTAAGAAGCACCCCCACCTCGTCTCATGTGGACTTGAAAGGTGGTTGTAAAAGTTTGTAGTTTCACGTTGGATTCACGGGGCAACGAGATTATATTCTGCTAAACAGTCAATCCACATCTCAGTGTTTTTAACAACCAGCTTTGTGTAAATCTCGCAAGTGGTTAGAAAATCACAGTATTGATTTGTGCATTGCTCCCAGCAGATAATGTTGTGTGCAGGTGGAGGTGTTCAACGTGATCTTCCCACAGTGTAGACACAGGTATATTTGACTGCGCGTGTAAACATCACATGGTGGAGGTACTCTGTGGTCAGTGGTGTGTTATGAAATGTGACCGTGAAACGATCTCTCTGCCAGGCCAGTGTGTCTCAGGGGTTTTAAAAGCTTTACACTTTCGGATTTGCCCAAAAATGAATAAATACCCAAAGATATTCAAGGGCAGCACATCAGTTAGGACTGGTTTATCAGTTAGGACTGGTTTTTATGTAGAGATTTTCAGATACCATTTTTTTTCTCTGACCAATACAGATTCCAATACTTGGACTTAGCCCATATGATGTATTTTAACAGCTGTATGCTTCTAACCCTGCATGGAAGTGCTGATAGCTATCGTTGTTGTATGACCTAAACCCGTTGAAAAACAACTACAAATGGAGAATGAATGTCAAGCACTTTCTTTTATTATCTACATAAACTGATAAATAACACAGATAAATAAATCTACAGCTCAAAAGTCTTGCATATGTTGCACGTCGCCATTTTACTTGTGGGACTTTTCAGTGGGAAATAACAAACCGCTGACATTTAATCTGCTCTGACTAACGCTACACCATCGAAAATCACTTCTCCCTAGCTGCTGATTTCGGCGGCAAAGGTGTAGTGATTTCCGGGAAATGAAAATTGCAGTTTCATCTAGGTGACGGTAGTAAACTTTAACGACGTGGTATCGGATCAGTTCATAGTTTCATGCACTCGCTGACGCCCGACCCCGGCATTTTCATCGGTATCCGAGGAATTTCTTTCTCTCGTTTGTTGTTGTTTGCTGCGGTGAGAGGAAAGAGATCCGAGCAGTTCACAGTAAATCTGGTCCTGTTGTGGCGAGTGCAGCTTGAAATGTGCTTCCTGTGAGTGAAGAGGAAATGAGGGGAGGAACACAAACAAACTGCTGATTATCATCACGCTCCATATAAATGATTAAAATGCTATTTTTATCCAAAAATCTGATTTAATCCCCATTAGAAATTAGAAAACGATAGGGGATAACAGACATGCCAGGAAAATGGTTGTGTGGTGTTCGTGTAGGGCGGAGTCCTGGTGTCCAGGCTCAGTCACACTCACCCCTGAGCTGTGGATACACTCCACTACCCACTAATCCCTGCATGGGAGCGGCAGACAGAGAGAGGGACACTCTGGTCTCATGACACATCAGTTTAGTCTGAGTCATTATGGGGGATTGTGTTGAGCAAGGGGTGATTAAATACACATTGCAAAAAAGTCATCTAATCTAACCAGGCCTGTGAACCTAAATGCATTGTAAGGGAAATCTACGTCCCTATAGCCAGTCTGAACGTCCACAGCTGTGATGTGAAGGATTCCAGGAGTTTGTTAAAAGTCTGTGCACTTTGCTTCGGAGCCGGCTCGTGGACGTAGTGATCTTACCCCGTCAGAAACCTGAGCTCCACTGATGCGTAGCTAACCAGAAACCAGATACTCTTGAGAGGCATTGGAGGACCGGTGCACCTCATCCTCCTACCTTCCTGCTTTAACTCCTCTATTTTCCTTCCTCCTTCCTCCTCCTCCTCCTCCTCCTCCTCCTCCTCCTCCTCCTCCTCCTCCTCTGCCAGAGGTCAAATGTAAACTGTTCTTTTTTTCAGGAACTCCGTTTGATCAGATTTGTTTCATTCACTGGTCCAACAAGGAAAGAAAAATCAAGATGTGAAAGACCAGGATGTAGAGACGTACCTAGTTTAGACCTCGTCGTTTTCACTCTTTATAACTTCTAACTGTTTCAGGTCAAAATAAGTCTCAGTGATGCTGTACACTAAAATATTTGTGTTGGTTTTCTTAGATTATTGACAGGGGCTCCACACACAAAACACAGCCTGTCTGCAGGGAATTTAATCTCTTCCAATTCTGTCCCTTTACAGCAGAAATAGCTTTGTAGATGCTTAATAGACACACAGAAACACACACACACACACACACACACACACACACACACACACACACACACACACACACACACACACACACACACACACACACACACACACACACACACACACACATCCACGCACATTGTCCTTCAATGGCCCGTCAAATGGCATCATCCCCACTTTACGTAATCTAAGCAGGTTTGCGTGGTGTGTCAGGTGGCTCTCACCAGTGCCAAGATTATTTTGTCCACAGTCAAAAACAGTGAGAGAACTGTGGGCCGCTTTGCAGACGACCAAAGAATTACATTTTATCTCAGGCCAGAGAGCTCGTGTCACAAGAATGAAGCCTGATGAAACCATTTTAACAGAATTTCATCTGCCCTCAAGTAATCTTTGTTTGTAGGACGGATTTATGTTTAATGAAAAAACAGAGGCAGGGTCTCTTCCTTCTTCAAACTTACACGCACAAACACACGGGTTAGAGATCGTCATGTGTACGACGTGGATCATGAAAGCAAAAAATAGAGCAAAAGCATTTCTCTCCTGTGGGCTGAAGTAGCCTATCAGACCACAACATGTTTGTCTAATGTTGTATTTTCACCTCGTCAGTAGTGTTGGGCAAAGATCTGTGTTTTGATGTCGTGAGCCTGTCCAGCAGGAACAAGGACTTACAGTAAAGACTTGTGCTCACACACACACAGCTAGAATCAAGTATCAGTTGCAGGCTTATGGACAATGAAGATACAGAGATTTGGTTAGTTTAGTTAGAGAAGGAAGCACAAACAGGTTCATTCAGAAGGTCAGAGGACGTCAGCTGAGTATCGGCGGTCCTTTATATCTTCGGTCCTGAACTTCGAGCTGACTACTTGTCAGGATCTCCGAGGGACGGATGCTGATACCAGATCTGAACAGGGTCTGAGAGTCGCTCTTGCTGATGAACTGAATTAAATCACAAAGCTTCATTCAAACCCAACATTCTGACACTGAACTATAAAATAACAACTGCACCTGAAAGACGAGTTTACTTTCGCTGTTCTTCTGGCACCGTGTCTGAGGTGAACTTCAAGTTTCTGAATTTTTCTCATTTGCGTTACATTGGCTTTACTTCTCAAGGCTGCTGAATTGTCAGATGCTGCCTTTTGTGTGTGACTCACAGCTACTGCCACTGTGATAGCAAATATAAAACTGCCTCCACTGAGCTGACTGTGTGCAGCCAAGACTCCAGACCCTCTTACATCCTGGCTAAACAGGCAGCCTCGTCTTTATTGTGTGGGTTTGCCTTGGCTCGGTGTTGTTTGCTAATGGCGGTGCCGTCGCCTCCGGTGTTGTCCACATCATGACACATTTTGGCCCTCGCACCTTGCTCAATTGTGCACGTCTGTTGCCCGGCAACGTTTTGTGCAGATTGTGTCAACAATAAACAAAAGAGCGCGAGCTGCAGGAAAGGGGCCGTTGATTCACCGTGACGTTTCCCCTCGGACACCTGAATGCAATCGGTTACATGACACATTTGCATTGGCGTTATACAGATATCGTGATACGTTGATGACTCATAACTTTTGTGTCTGGCAAACAAACCAGTCAGTCAGGTATTTGACTCCACGCCTGCTGATGTTATTAAGACGTCGTTCTTGTTGTAAGATAAGGGGACTTTGAGGTCAGAAGTGTTCAGACCAGGGCAGCTACAGGAGCCTGTTCGTTTCAGTGCCTGCTTCACTGTGAACACGGCGTTCTTTGGTGTCACGTGACTTTTCTCTTTCATCTGTCTCTACCCTTTTCCTGGATTGAAATGTCCAGCACACATTTCATCCCTTTCCCTCAATACTCACAGTACCTTTTCCTGTCGTTTACTACACGTTTGACACATTTCATCTTCCCGTCCCACCTTGTCCCAGCCTTAGTCCCCCCCCCTCAGTCTGGTTTCTCCTGCACCATGAAAGGGCGGATTTACTGTTGTGCCCTTCATCTGCTGAGCCGTTTGAACTGTGCTGAGTTAAAAAGAGCCACTGTGCCATAGGGCAAGGTGGAGCAGGCGTGGTGTCGAGTGGGTGGAGCAGAGCCCGGAAGGGAAGGGCCGTCTTTACGTTCTGGTGAATGTACAGGTCATAGTGATGCATCAGACCAGGATCCTACTGAACATCTGTCAGGATCACGCCTTAAATCGTTACACACGTCAGACGGTTGTTGAGTAAACAGATCTGCACTGGGTTTTTTCCACTGAATTCACGGCTGCTTTTTAAATAATGACTCATGAATCTTCTCCGAGGCTTGTGTGGACTCACTAAAGGTTTATTTTGCAGCGTTGGTCTTCAGCGTCTTATATCCAAACATCCGAATGAACTGTGTACGTGCTCTGAAGCAGAAGCCACTATACTGTGTGTGCACAGTGGAAAATCTGTTGTCTCACTGTTGCGTTACTGCTCCCGCCTCCCAGTAGAGTACAGCTGGATACTGAAGAATGTTTTGTATCGCGACCTTCACACGCTGTACACGGAAAATAATTCCCTTCGGAGAAAAGTTCACTGCGGTAAATAAGTCACAACATGAAGTCTCAAGTTCCCCCTGTGGACAATTTCCATCCTGTCTTATCTGAGATGTGACACGATCCAGTAGACAGAGAGTTTGCATATGTAACGTATACTATATGTTCCTGCATGCACAGAAAACACACCCAACATATTCAGTACACTTATTATAATTTGCTGTGTAACAACCTGAAGCTGGAACCGCTGTAGACACTAATTGTTCTACCAGGGTGTTGAGGCCATGTGGCTCAGAGTAGGGTCGCTGATTTTAGCCATGAAAGATGGGTTCACTGTTACTACCTTCACTGAGGAAGTTATGCTTTCGCCGTTTGTCAGGATTACCACCAGGGATTCCATGAAACTTGGTGGAAGGACCAGATCATCATCATGTTTTTGATCATAGCCATATTTAAATGACTGATATCTATGAGTGTGTGCAGCTTGGTTCAGTTAGTATTCTTTCAGACAGTCTGGAAAGTTTGGATATTTTCTTGAAAGTTTCCAGAGGGACTTGTATGTGATTGGACAAACTGTTCCTGTTAGTCCCCGAGTGAAAAAACTTGCTTTCTACAGCAAGAAATTGGTCAATTTTGTCCAATTTTCCAGACATTTTCTGAAGGTTATGTCTGAAAATGGCTTCAACAAAAGCCTTTGGCTGCTATAAAATAATTTATATGAATTGTTATAAATGCAGCTAACTTTATAATGAGTCACTTTCATGCTGTATGTTTGTTTTTATGAAAAACACATCTGTAAGGTTCTGGGAATGTGTAGCAGGACAACAAGACATTTAATCACGCTTTTCCACCTAATGGTTGTAACTCATTAATCCTAATTTGATTGATTTGTGAGCAACAGCAGACAGAAGGTTCTAACTGGTGGTTTCCTTCCACATAAGCTCTTTTTGATTAGCCGAGCACCAGGTGGTCCAGTTTTTCTGGTCCAGGCACGTGAAATGTTTGTTAGCGCAGGAAATCTTTTGAAACAGAATCCGCAGCCGGTGACATTTGGCGGTGTTGAGGTCACAGATGACGTTCAGTATATGCATTCAACTCATTGTTATTGTACATGTGTTGCACAATATCTTCAAATTACGCCGTCGTCTCTGTTCAGCAAAGACGGCAAAGGAAACACTTGGATTTACTCTGTTTGTCTTTCTCTGCTTGTCGGCAGGTGTTGTGCTGATGGAAATCTCCGAGGTCCACAGGAAGGTTCATTTCGAGCTGGAGGAGAATGTAAGTGCTTGATGTGTTTCTGCTCTCGTGTGCGTTTGCTTCCGGCAGATTCCTGTGTAGCATGATTGCTGTGTAATTGTGTGTCGCCTCACCCCAACGCACTACGCCAGACACTGTCACTCTCTGAGCCTGTCGTTCAACACACAGGTGAATCCTCAGTTCACAAGCACCGTTTAGTAGCACACACTCCTCCTCCCGCCTTGAACAGACACTGCACCCCCACCCACCTACCTCAGCTACAGTAGCAGGATGGATGAGGAAAACAAAGCAGCCGCAGGAGGAAGGGAAACAACAGGTTTGGGTTGTTGGCTTATTTCCTTGCTGAGAACAGGGGGCAGGTCTCAACACGTCCTTGGAAAACACCAGCTGGACCTGTTACAGTTTGGTGCATTGAGAAATCACGCTAACGTCACAGGATGATTTATTTTTTTCCTGATCTGTTTATTTAATTTGAATTAATTTATTGATTGTTTCGTTGATTCAGTCATAGACAGGATAAATGATCAATGGCTGTTCCAAAAGCCCAAGATACTGTATCTACCTCTAATTTTGTCACAAGACAAATTCAAACTCTGTGGTTTGTTTGATTAGTTTATCAAACTACTTTTGTTTTATTCATTAATTGATCCTTTAACTAACCAGTGGGATACAATATCTCTTCTGCCAGCAAATCCTGGTCAAGATCAGCAGCAATAATCCCCCAAAAAGTTTCAAATAGATATACAACCATGGACAAATAACACACACACATACTAAAACACATATACATCAAGACCCATGAATTATTCTATGAGAGAAAAAAAAGTTTTAAAACACTCTTTTATTCAAAGTTAAAGAAAGTTTAAAAAGAACTTCTGGATCCACACCAATTATTAAAACGTTCCTCCTTGCGTCATGCCCCACCCCTCCACAAAATGTCATGGAAATTGGTTGAGGAGTTTTTGTGTAATCCTGTTAACTAACAAACAAACACACACAAAAACATTTTGTATTTATATTCGGGCAAGTATTGTCTCATCAATTGAAATTGTAATTGGCCGGTCATTGGCTCTTTTAATGGTCATTAACAAGACGTTATGACAACTCGTAAATACCTGAAGTTTTCTATTTTTCACATCAGTGTAGCTTTGTGCTCTGGAAAACAAATAAGGCCACAGTTTGAAAATAACCTGTTAAAGCTGAACTTTGGGTCAGAACATTTGCGAGGCGTTCCTCTGAGACACTGTTGCTAACAGCGTCAGTGGGTGGGTTGGCTTGTTAATGGACTCCAGTTGGTGACTCACAGCATTAATTCAGCTCGTCTGCTTTGGTAAGGGTGTGTGAGTGTGTGTGTGTGTGTGTGTATGCGGCAAGGTGTCTGTGGTCATCTGTGCAAGTTCAGTCACGGGGTCTTCCACTTTATTGATCTGCCCCGTGTGGGTGCGGTCACTGCACAGCAACAAGGCTGCGGCGGTGGTGGGAGAGCTTCAACACCCTCACAGTAATGAGAGAGAGAGAGAGAGCAGGAGAGAGTGAGAGAAGTCTGTGGGCATTCCCACGCTTCGTTTCTGACTCATTCATAAATGCAACTTGGAGAGGGCTCTCACCCCCGCACACACTCACCCATACACTCCGTGTGATCACTCTTCATTTCTCTCTTTGAGGGGTTTTCCCCGTGTCCCTGTGTCAGCAAATCTGACCAACTGTTGCACTCCGTCCGTCCGTCAGTCTGTCCGTCCGTCTGTCCGCCCATCGAGGTTCTAATCAGCTGTTTGTCTTCTTCCCCTCTTCCCCCCCCTCTCCCTCCCTCCTCCTCACCCAAAGTTCAAGAGGTTCCACAGGGAGATAATAACCGAGCTGGAGAGAAAGACGGAAATGGACGTCAAATACATCACAGTGAGTTGTTTGTGTGTTGTGTGTTGTGTGTTATTCTTTAAAACCTGACAGCAAACATGATAATGTGATTCGTGAGTTTTTAAATGGGGAAGTTAAGTCAAGTGTATTTTGCCAACCAAAGTGTGGATATGTCACGTATCCAAACCCCAGAGACACGATACACGTGGGCTAGTTTACTTTTTAGATCATTAATTAGCCACTTAATCGAAATTGCAAATAGGTATTGAGCGAGTCATCATTAAAGTGCAAACTCATTTTTATTTCATCTCTGCGTGATCTGGAGTTCCAGCGTTCACACGTTTGTTTTTCCTCTGCGTCAGGCCACATTCAAGAGGTATCAGATGGAGCACAAGATGAAGCAGGACTCTCTGGAGAGGTCCCAGTCTGAACTGAAGAAGCTGAGAAGAAAGAGCCAAGGCAAGAACGCCAACAAGTACGAGAACAGGGAGAGCGAGGTGAGATGAACATAGAAACAAGGTATAGATACGTGACACACACATGGATGCTCTTTCTTTGACACACACACACACACACACAGACACACAGTTTCTTCATATGTGCACAGACATAATTACACAGATACTCAATCATTCACAAACCTTGACACCTGAGACTCACCATGTCAAAGCCAGTGTAACAGTAGTGGGGGGACAATGTATGAAGTGTCCGCTCTGTGCCGTCAGGCAGGAGAAGAAGATCTATGTTTGTTTGTTGGCCGCCTGCGACTCCAATACACCCGCATGCAATCCTCTCATGCACCACCTTGCTCCACCCGCATGCACACCGGACATGCACACGCACAAGCAAGCAAAACAATGAGCAACTTTCCAATTTGAGCAGAGTTACTGGATAAAAGTTACCGTACTAGCCAGAGAATTATCTGCACACAAGCGCTGCACCCTCCTCATATTGAATCATCTGTACAACCAGAAACAACCAGAACTGGCATTCAGAGCAACACTTGGCTTGCATGCAGTAGTATCAATGGTTTTGGACGTCTGAGACATGTTTGGTTAATGCAGAACTTTAGCTGCCCTATTTAAATATTCCCTTCTAGGTTTATATCTAAGCCTGGTTGGCTGTGTGTGTCAGCTTCCTTTGCAGAACCACACAGTAATGTGTTTTGAACTTAATATTTTGCAGCATCAAGTTTGTGTATTCAACTATACTCAGGCCCTGAGGCAGTCAAAAGAATCCTTGTCCGTTTTTTTTACCTTCATTAGGGCATTTTCATCTGCTTTCATGTATCTGTTTATCTGTTAGTTAGTGGGAAAATGCAAAAACTACTTGACAGATTAACAAAAAACTTGGTGGAAGGATGGATGTTGTGTCCTTTTTTTGTGCGGATCCAGGAGTTTGTTTCACTTTCTTTAACAACGCAAGATTTTTTAAAAAAAGTTGATTTCTCAAAGAATAACTAATGGATCTTGATGGAAATCCAATCAGACATGTGAATCTGTGGAATGTGAAGTCATTAGAGCCAGTTTCAGTTGTCATTATATGATGCCGCCGCACCCTGTCGGTGACACTGCAGATGAATTTGATCTGAAAGCTGCGACCCTGAGGGCACAACAGCAGCAGCCTCAGATTTTACATAACCTGCCCAACATCGATCCCGTCAGGCAGCAGGTTCGTCTGGGTGTGCGTTTGTGTTTGTGTGCATCTCTGAATGTGGAAGGCTTTTGTGTATTCTGCCGGCAAGCTCGAGCCTATACCTGAGCCTGGCAGAGGGAATGGCTGCACTGACACACACATAGAAAATGACAGAGAGATGGATGGAGAGAGATTTACAAAATATAAATGAGTTTCATATCTCACATAGAATCAAAAATAGGAAAAAATACTTTTTCATTCGCTTCCTCAGGTTACTGTGTAGAGAGCTTATATAACTTGTCACTTTAATTGTATATATATTCTATGATCTACAGCTGAAGCGATTACTCCCTTTATCAATTATTTAAGGTAATTTTTCAAGGCAACCTTTCCTCGTTTCAGCCTCTGACATGTGAGGATTTTCCTCCCTTTGTCTTTTATCTGAGAAAGCTGACTATCTCCAGGGTTTGGACGTTTCGTTTTGTTTGCCCTTATGAATTGCCACTTTTTCCTTCCACTGTTTGTGTTGGTCACTCATAATGGATCACGATTATTCTTTGCCGTTTGCGTGAATAAAACTTTAATACATGACCTCATCCGTGAACAAAGGAATTGCACCACGAGTCGCCTCAGGTAGATTTTCATAATTAATGGTGAGACAACAATTATCATGATCCCACGCTGCTTCACCACATAATCAAACTCGGTCTTTAGTTATTTTTTCGATTTAAAGACCCCTAGCGGCCTATGTTACATACTTTACATTTAACTAACAGAAATTATAGACACATTTCTCTTTGTCTTTTTCCTTTTATTCTCCTGAAGCTTTTCCCTCCATCTCAATGCCTCCTTCTCCTTCCTTTATGGGTTTTTTTCCCGTCACCTCTTATACCTTCCCACCAGGCTGAGATTCGGGCGAATTCGCCCGCTGCTGTGCTCACGTATCTGATTTAAGGCCAGGTATTAAGGATTTAGATCCCTGACAGACACAGAGATGGTCCAGCAAGCAGACAGACAGGGTGTCGGGAGCTTAGCAGCCGCTGATTCACCGTTCCCCAAAGAGACTTCAAAACTGCGGAGCAATCCGTCAAAAAGTCCAGACAAGATTAAAAAAAAAAAAAATTTTAAAAGTGGGAGAGCCTCCACAGCTGTCAAATAATTGATTAAAAGACTCACCAAAAAATAACCAGCCCAAGTTTTTCTCCCTGTCGACGGGATCAACAGAGATTGAGACGTGTATCAAGAGTCTTATGTGTCAAAGAGAGCACTGTGTTTTTTCTCAATCTTTCCATTTCCATCCCTCTCTTTCTTTTGCATATAGCTCTCAGGTAAACAGATTATCCATAGCAACAGGCCAGCTGCAGTGTTTATAGATGAAAAGTGATTAAGAGGGTGTGTGTGTGTGTGTGTGTGTGTGTGTGTGTGTGTAACATTTCACACTCCCCCTTGTTCGTTTCTCATCCACTTGTTAGTACAAATTATGCCGCCCACCTCCACAGTTCTGGAAAGGTGTTCACTCTCTTGTCGTTTATTTTTCCCCCTCATTTTTCTCTCCCTCACTTCTGTTTATTTCTTAATATCTTTCCTGGCACGTTATACAAGAGCAGTTGTTTTTTTTGCCAAAACGAAACACAAGAATAGACTGAAGAATTGTAAGAACTTTAAATGCATGCGATACGCTTGGTTATTCATTTCAAGCCCTGTGATTAAATTAAACACCTCAATTAGCTAAATGAATGTAGGCACTGTGGCACACTTGGACTTGTGGGAAAACGCTTTTGCATTTTTGATTACATAGATTACATTTATTAAATAAAACTTTATAATGAAATATCAATATCATCTTCTTTTACCGATCGGTGAATTGATAATGACGCAGCAAAACCTGCCCTCACAGCAGCAGGGGCAGATTATTGAATGTCCCAGTCGTGAATGCAAACACTTGGGGACAGTAGGAGAGGATGTGATGCGGGAGCGAATGGGCAGAAACCCTTTTAATTCAGCTTTTATTTGTGTAGGTGTGATTATTTGCTGGTGAAATTTTGTTGACACAAATGCGAGCCAGGGTTCATGTGAGGACTTCCTGGCATTAGACAGACGGCAGTGTTTGTACAACGGTGATATCACTCTGCTGGGAGTTACTTAGCTGTTGTCACTAAACACACAGACACAGGTTTACACAGTTTATGTTTAATGTTTCCCACTGGAATTAGATTATATTTAAGGTCATTTTTTTATCCGTTCTGACAGTTTTTATAAAAATAATTCAACAGTATTTCCGTGTATGAGTTGTGGGTATTTTACACCCAAAGGAACCTTTTTAAATGAATACCTTTGGTTAAATGATTTTATTAATTTGACACCATAATGTGACACTCCATATAAATAAGTGGAATGTCATTATAACTCTCCTACCAGGTGGCTGCCACATTTCCATGCAGAATATGTTTCCCGGCACACAGTTGACACAGGAGAGGAGAAACTGAATGTTTTGCAGATGCGTGCATTTCCTCAGACTCCGGTTGAATAAAGCCCTCGGCCATTTAGAGGATTTATCAGATAAGGAAGGTTGTGAGAGCTGAATAGAGAGGGGGTGTGTGGTGCCATTGTGTTCACAGCCGTTAGCAGGTGTGCCCATTCCTGTCAGTCGGACGAGGACGACAATATGGATCTCATGTGAAACAAGTGGTTTCGCTATAAGAAACTGTCCGCATAAAAATGTGTGTGTGTGTGTAGCTACAGAATCATATAAATTAGTTTGTGAAAGCTCACACCAGGACGAGGAGTTAGGGAATACTCCTGCAGTTATTTCTCTAAATCTATACTTCTCATATTAGATTACTCGTATCTCCATTTACTACAGTAACAAAACTCTGCACATAGCTTCTTTGTGTTTTGTTCTTGTTTTCAAAAGAAATGTCAAACACACCGAGATACTATAGATGTTGAAATAAGTTTTAGATTTAGTAAAAGGATGAAAGCTGGAGAGGAGTATCGGATTTCAGAAAGATTTACAGACACTTTGATGCACACGGACACGCATGCACAGTGTAGATAAGACTGACCCTCTCCCTCCTGTGGCTCTGTCCTTTCTCTAAACACTGACGACGGCCCAATCAGCCAATACAGTAAACTCTAGTCTAATAATACCTGTTCTGCAAGACAGAGATTAGGATGCTCAGAAAGGAATTGTGCTCCTTTCATATCGTTTGCCCTTGTTGGATTTGCGTACAGGTTTTGCAGTGAAAGGGCCTAAATGCACCATGTGCACAGGATGATAAGACAACATGATGATCTATGGCAACAACACGTCTTACTAATGAAAGACCATTAACCCATTCAGAGAGACTGGAATTGTATTTGCTTTTGCACATATGCGTGGACTCAGAACATGCATGGATGTGTGAGGTATTGTATTTGGATGATGTTCGAGTAAATCAGTTGAGTTTGCATGTGTGTGTGTTTGTGTGTGTGTGTACGTCGTCAGTGCCTGGAAACGTTGATGAGCCGTCAGATGGACATGCAGTTGTACGTTGCAGACGGCTGCAAGGAGGCCATGCTGGAGGAGAAGAGACGCTTCTGTTTCCTGGTGGACAAACACTGTATGTTCTCCTACCAGACCGCCTCCTTCCACGACAAGGTACACCAGTTCAAAATGACAGAAAGATCTCACCGACATGTTTTCTGACCTTGAAAGTTTGTTGTTACTGTGCAGAGAAAAATCTTCAACCATTTTGAATCTGATCAAAACTTGCAGCCAGAACATTATATTACAAAAACCCACCATGCACCGTGTTACCATAGTGATGGAAATGTGTGCACAGCGATGATTACTCAGTTTCGTTTTGATGTATTTTTGTCGTGTCCGTGCCTGCTGGACAGGCCAGAGACATACTGACGGCGAAGCTGAGCACTTGGCAGGACCAGTGCAACGACGCCACCGACATGCCCGAGAGCATCTTGTCGATGATCGAGGGGCTGCGGACGCCCGTCTCCATCACGCCGATGCCCTCTCCCTCCCCGTCACAGCGCAGCCTGGTATGATGGTAGAAATAAATACACGTTCTTGTGCTTGATATGTCGCTGCCTTGTTTCATAGTACCACAGTGTGGTGCAACGACGAATACTTCAAGATCAGTTCACGACGGAAACTTGATAATCACTTAGTTAGATTTCATTTATATCTATTTTAAAAACCTCATATACATGTAAAGGCAATATTTTATTGTACTTTGTTCTTACTCTAGTAAAGATAATGTGAATGACATTCAGACCGGTTGGGTGACAGAGAGTTATTTTTGATCTACTGGCCTCACACTTGCACAGTTGCTAACATGCTAATGTTATGATTGATGCTACTATGGCAGAACATTATGGCCCCTGTGGCTCCACCTCTGAAGCCTCAGATCAGCCCGCTGGCCAACATGTTCACGCAGGAGAAAAAAACTTCGCCAGTATCCACCATCACCAACAACAGCAGCATAGGTAATTATGACTTATGATGTTCCTTTAAGCTGGAGAGTGTACATGAAATATGACTGTTCTTAATTGTGCCTAGAAATCCTTACCTTTCTTCCTTCCCCTAATTCCAGATCATGTGAACATTGAGGAGAACTATCTCGCCAGGTCTGTGTCCATGGGGGCGGGCCTCAACAATGTCGTGAAGAGGCCTCGCGTGCGCACCATCTTCCCTCACACCGCCGGCAACAACAGCACGCTGCTCAGCTTTGACGAGGGGGACGTCATCGTCCTGCTCATTCCCGAGGAGAAAGACGGGTGGATGTACGGTGAACTGGAGAAGAGCGGAAAGTGAGTTGAACCACGTGTGGGGCACGGGGAAGGGGAAGCATCTGTTCCTGTTAAGGCTCGATGCTCTGCCCCCGCTACTGCTATTGATATCAAATGTTTCACATGTCCAAATCAGAACAAATTCGACATTGCACTTCCATGAGTGAAGCCAATAAGATCAACGGTTCTCGAGATATGCGTTTGGACTGATTTCTGAAATTGGGAGATGGATAATGACCATGTGCCTCCTCCTACGTAGTTTTTATCATGCCGGTCAGGTTCCTCTGTACATCTAATGATCATGTGAATTATATGAGTTGGACTGCTCTGTCCTAACAGGCCAGATGGTCCCTTACCTGATTGTTGATGCCAGCCATGCCCACGAACACACACACACACACAGCGCTCTGGGCTCATCGAGTGATGCCTGAGCTGGAACACTCACAGATAAGGAAATCAAACCAAAGTATGGCCTGAGGGCAGGATGTACGATAGCGGAGAGAGAGAAGTTCAGAGGTACCACCTGCTCTCTCGCACAGGCAGGCGCCAAACCAAGCCCGCTCTGCCCTGGTCTCTGATGTCTGACTCCTTAAACAGGGATTTGATCTGAAGCCCTTGGAAGTGTGTTTTTTAATTTTAATCATTCATCAGGTTTGATCTCTGTCTCTATCAAGGGAAATTACCTGCCGAATATATCGTGACAAAAAAAAAATGATCAAGGGTAGAAAAGAATAATTTTTGAGTTTCCTTCAAAAGTAAAACTTTGGTGTTGCTGCCTCGCTGCTGCGAGCTGCTGCCTAAAGGCTTAGAAAGTGTATATCATCATGTTTATCAGAAGACAGCATCCGAAGAGAGAGGCTTCATGTCCCGTAGGAGGTTTGGCTTCTCATGCTTTCGGGGTCTCTCGCTGGGTTTCTTCCTTTGTCTTATTTCAGCTTTGATAGTGTATCCCGGCAACTTGCCTGGCAACAAGTAGACTGATTTCGATACCCACACAGTATTCATGGATGGAAGAATGAATGCCAGCAAGGCAGAGATACATTCGAATCACAGCGAGTGAGAAATGCTGCAGTAATGCAGACAGCGGCGGGGGCAACGTTTGACAAGAGACTCGTCTTCTCTTCCGATATGAATCTGATCCTCTCATATCATCATCCAAACCGTCTTGTTAGAGGTTTGATTTCCTGTCCAGGAGAAGTCACCAGGGGAAAGTGAACGCCTCCGGCTAACAGTGCTGCTGAGCTCTCCTTGAGCAAGGTTTTTTATTAATGTCAAGTTGTTCCAGTAGCTGGCAGTTACATCGGTGCTGGAAAGAAGCGCATGTTCTCAGTGGAAAACCCTTCCCTGAATAAATACAAGCTATTATTAATATGAGTGCGATTGTGTGATGTGTGTTTTCCCCGTCTTTTTATCAGAGGTACATGAAAGAACACGCCTGCTCTTCAGGCTTAATGTGCAAATATTAACATTCAGCCACATGGAGGAGGGAGAGGCTGATTACGAACAATCTTGTTCCCTTAACGGCACAATGACACACAGTCCTTGGCCCGAGCCTCTGATAGAGACGAGCTGTTAGTCATGGAAACTTCTCCTAAATGTGTTTCCAAGATGAAATTAACCGTTTTTATCAGAGAACGGTGAGAATTCTTCGAGTAGCTTAAATTCAACTCAACCATTTGACTCAGTATGTTTTTCATTATGAAGTATGGTTTATTTTGGCCTATATGTGTAAATGGTAAATGATCTGTATTTATATTGCTTTTCTAGTCTTGATTACAACTCAGAGTGCTTTTTTTTTATTTTACCATTAACCCATTCACACATACATTCATTCATTCAGTGCATATGGGCAGCACTTTATTTTATCTTTTTTCCATCTGTATCTTGCCCAAGAAAACTTGGGATCGAACCGCCGACCTTCTGGCTAGAGGGTGAACACTCTGTGGGAGTGCGTTTGTGTGTGTGAGAGTGAGATTAACTCAAGTTTCGTTTGACACATGACTTTCCCACAAGACCTCATTCAAGTCATTTAGACAAATAAAATAAATAAAATTCAGCAAAAATGTAGAAAAAGCTAATGTTGAACGGTTCCTTTGATGAAACCCATTTGCAAACCACAGGCTTTGATTCTTTTCTCTGATGGATTCCTGCTTTTCGTTGCCATAGTTACCATAGGTATCCTCACGGTATACACAACAATCAAGAGGAAGATAATAGCTCTATAATATCTCAACAATACCCACACCTGCGTCTGTAACTCTGATGGAGGAAGCCGGTTGATTAGACGGCAGAGCAGCCGAGCTCTTAAACAATCAGATTCCTGTTCGATGAGAGCTGATAGGACGGCCGACAGTCAGATACACCACAGACGTGATCATCCCTAATTTCTCTCTCTCTCTTTGTCCCTGTCTTTCGCAGGAGGGGCTGGTTCCCTTCATCTTACTGCCAGGCACTCTCTGAGCCACTCATGAATAACAACAGGTAAGGAGACTCCACGTTCCAGCCACACACACACACACACACACACACACACACACACACACACACACACACACACACACACACACACACACACACACACACACACACACACACACACACACACACACACACACACACACACAGCGGGCTTCATGTTACAGCCAGCTGTATTGTTGGCAGTGTTTCCTCTGGTTACCCCTGTTAACCTTTCTCATCCTATTGGGGGGGGGGGGGGGGGGGGGGGGGGGGGGGGGGGGGACACTCCCATTCTTCAACCTTTGATTCCCATTGTGCTCAAGTTGTATTAAAATGTTTACAAAAAAGTTGTATCAGTCTCTCTGCCTCTCCTCTGATTGGCTGACTGTTTGTCTGGTTGATACAGAAGTAAAGCCAGTTTTGATTGCCACCTGGTGGCTGGATGTAGTATATGACATAAATCCTGTCTCCTCCTTGTTAGTTGATGGGACATGGACCTAACTAAAAAAATCGAATCAGTCTCCTCGTTTAACCACATGCTCCGTTGCTTTAACACCGTGTGTGTTATGATATAAAAACCTCAATAGAACATCGAAGTATCTTTTGTTCATATATTGGTTTTTATGACACAGTAATTGAAATGAAATGTGAAATGGACTTTTCACACAAGCCCAGCAAAACATCAGGAAACAGGATGTTGTGTGCTGATGAATAGATTTTGCTGCTGATGAGAGAGAGGGGAGAGGGGGGGGGGGGGGGGGGGGGGTCGACTCCAGGCTTTTCTTCAAAGAGACTAATCCCTGTCGGATTAATTTATTAGATCTTAATGTGCTGCACCTCCCACAGAGAGGCTGCCAGCCAACTGCTACCAGTCCCTGAAACACAAAGTTTAAACCGTAACCAGCGCTGCGGGACACAACTCACACAGTCTGCATCCCATCACCTTAATCGTAACATCATGTCTGTGAACCCAACGTCAACTGCCAGACAAACCTCTTCAGTGGAAACACAGAAGCTCACACACACATGCCCGGAGACGCATGTGCTGTCTTTTAATTAGTGGCCTTTTTTACTGTCCTTCCTCTTTCTCTCCCTCCACTCCATCTTTCATCCTCCTGTTTCTCCTCCTCCTCCTCCACAGCGTGTCTGCTGCACCGTTCCGCAGTAGAAGTGTGGTCAACCTGCACCACCAGGACACGGAGACGGACGAGGCGACCATGGTGCTCCCCCCGGCAGACTACTGCGACAGCTCGCAGCATAACGCCGTCAAGGACGGCTCCTTGTCCAGCGGCGCCGTCACCACGAATAACATCCACAAGCACTCCCCCACGCCCTCCGCAGCCTCCTCCTCCTCGTCCGATCACAACACGGTCAGTCAGTGTGTCTGTGATTTGGTTTGTGTGCATTTGTCTGACATTTTCAGGGTTTTGCCAAGCCACGTGTAAAAGTGGTCCATTAAGCCTAAGTACAGTTAAGCCCTGCCTTTTAAAAATGATTGTTCTAAGAAATGTAATCAGGTCAGAACAATATTACCCACTGTCTCCTGCCAGACGTCTCTATTGCGCTGGCACAGTCCTGCCGCAGTGCCGTGAGGTTACATCTCACCTGATACTTGCTGTAGCAGGACTACTGTACCTTATCTCGCCTGCTGTTGACAGTACCTGTGTGTGTGTGTGTGTGTGTGTGTGTGTGTGTGTGTGTGTGTGTGTGTGTGTGTGTGTGTGTGTGTGTGTGTGTGTGTGTGTGTGTGTGTGTGTGTGTGTGTGTGTGTGGTGTCACATGAGCCTTTTATGTCTGTGCAGGAAACCTGACCTCACTCTGATACACTCTCTGTGTCAGCTGACGTACACATTAAAAAAATCTAACGCAGGGACTCAGAGACACTGATGTTTGTTGTGATCCCGTGAAAAGCTGCATGTGACGCAGACTGAAAAGGGTTCTGGATGTTTTCATTCTCTGCTCGAGGCACAGGTGGAATATAGTGTTTGAGATGAGACCTTATGATATACAATTAGATAAATGTTGCCTGCTTTCAATGAGGTTTAGGTGACTGGAAAAGGCACGTGTTGCTCCTTGCAAAAACAATCAGGTGGAGATTTTAACTTGCCTCTAGGAGTTAGAGATAAAACATGGAACAATTCTTCATTAAAAGGGCTAAAACAACTAGACCTATATTATATATTTTGTTGACTTTTGTACTTGCATTCTCCAAAATGTTTCCAACAATGTTCAAATCCGGAGAAACTATTTTATTCAGAGTAACCGGACGTTTCATTTTGCTCGTCTCTACTGTCACTTCCGGAGCAAACGCCATGTGACAAGGGAAAAACACACTGTTACCCAGTTAGCTTGTGTTTTCGTTGCACTGTTTGTATTGGATCACAGTTGTTCAATCCCGCTGCAGAACGTGAATGAAACTTTTATTAGTTACCGCATCTGTGAACATGATTTGTGTCTGATAAGCATCAGGTAGATTTTAATCAACTCCCATGATCCCACGCTACTTCATGACATCTTTTGTTATTGTTTTGATCAAGAGACCCCTTGTTGTATGTTAAATGTAGGAATGTTTGCCGGTTAGCGTCGTGACAGACAGTTTAAACTTTCTCTTGCCCAGAGGCCCCTTTGACCCCGAACAGACTCAGTAGGTAGATGGATTTTAACTCTATCTGAACCATCACAGACTCACTTCAGATTAAAAAAGGTATCGGGAATAAAACGTCAAAAGAAATGTGTTAAACCGGCCATTTCCAGCTTCACTCAAATAGCCTGACTTCTTATCCAAAAAGTCCCAGGACTCGTCCTCACGTGGTTGTAGGGGAAGACGACGGACACAGCTGGAAAATGACCTTTGTTACAAAAATCCCAGATGTGCTGACACTTGCTCTCCCGGAGACTCTGTTCCACTTAGAGACAGTAGCACTGGGACAGATATGAGAACAGAGTCTGGGTCAGGCTGGGCGACTGAAGTCACACGCAGTGCATACACTCCACTGAATGAAGCCCTCTGTGTCTCAGCAGCATGTGTTTTTGATTACATCCGTTGTCGGGAACACTAACAAACTTCTTTATTCTCGTGTAAAATATAATTTCAATTGTTCCAATTATTCCAACATAGTCCTTGCTTTACTTGTTCTTCCATTTTCATAATATGCAAAGGCTCAGAAAAACTTGTGGTTTCCTTCGGACAAAAGCTTTTGTAAATGTGTTGCGGTACGTCAGGGTCAAATGCACATGAATACAGTCGCGTGACTTCAGAGGACAATACAATGACTGGAAACTTACCCTAACCTCAAAACATGTATTCACGTAATGATTTACATAATGGGGATTTGCTTTTTGCCCAGATAAGGAAGACAAGTCCCCATAAAGTGGTTGTGTAAACAGATGTAGGTCCCCACAACATGAGTAATACCTGGACCTCACACTAATCCTTAAAGCAAGACCTAACCCTCAAAAAGCCCTTTGAAAAAGTAGGGACCAGCCAAAATGTCCTCATTCATCAAGGTTCAAAATGCTCCTCTCAAAGATCTAGGCACAAGTACACACTAAACACAACACACAACACACTAACGTCACTTGTCAGCCATAGTGGGATATTCCCTTTTATGCTTGCATATATACATTAATATGTGTATAAGTATACACTTTTAATTGACCACTGTGGATAGAGTTGTGATGTTTGACCCAGATGGAGGCTCAGTGGTCAGATAGCAAAAGAGATGCTTTTCTCTTCCTTGCCTCGGCCGTATTTATAATTTATCACGTAGTTGGTCCACAGCCACACGCAAACAAACAGTAGCTGTGTGTGTGTGTGTGTGTGTGTGTGTGTGTGTGTGTGTGTGTGTGTGTGTGTGTGTGTGTGTGTGTGTGTGTGTGTGTGTGTGTGTGTGTCAGTCTACATCCGGCGTACATCTCTCCATCACTGGCTCAGCATTATGGTGGAATTCACTCTGAGTAAACCTGAGTAAACCCACCTCCCCTCTCTGTCGCTCTCTCTTCATTCTTTTAGTTTCTCTTGACGTTGTTTGTCTGTTCATCTTCACAGACAGACATCACAGACAGACATCTCTATGTTTGTCTCGATTTGTGTCTTAGATGATGATCAGATTGCATCTTATGACTGATCCATCTATCTGTCCGTGTTATCAGTGCTATTTCCACATAACTGAGTATAACTGATATGTGGGTCCAGGGAAGGAAAGCTGAGAGGAGGAGAGGAGACAGGAGGGCTGGGGGAGGTGGGGTTACCCAGGAATGCACTGTCACCACGAGAAAAAAATGCACCCTCACTGGTTTGGTGCTTTGTGTGGAGGAAAAGATAATGACTCACAGGAATGAATATATTGAGAGGATGGACAGAGAAAGAGAGATCTGAGAGATTGAGGCTTCCAGAGAAAGTTAAAGGAGCGGACATGATTTTGACCTGAAGCATCGTTGAGACAGGACAGAAAGACGTGGCGAAGACAATCCTGGTTCCCTGACTGAGCTGTGAGTTAGCATCTTGAATGAACACAATTCTTTATTAAACTATAGAAATCAATCAATCAGTCAGACTTTATTGATAAAACACTTTTCATACAAACCGAATGTAACACCTCCCCACGCACACATTCACTCACAAACACACACACACACACACACACACACACACACGCACACAAAACAAGGCACTGAGAAATAAAGACAGGGAGGGAGGAAACGCTATCTCACCAATTTGCAATGAGGAAACACTAGAGGTAGAGTTTAAAAAAAGAAAAGACTCAAATACAAAGAGCAAAAAAACAAAAGAAAAGTGAGCAGAATAGAAATAAGGATAATGTGATTCTAACCGGGAATAGATGTATCTGGGGGGGGGGGGGGGAATGAAACAAAAAAGTACAGTGCATTCAAAGGACAATTTTCTGAAAATAATAAAATATTTCAATTTAAAAGGATGAAGAAAGAACAGGCTAAAATGTAAATGAATGGACAAATAAATAAAACTCAATTGAAAGTCGGAATAAAAGTTTTCTTTAAAAAATGTCAACATCTGTATATAACACAGCAGCGTTAACTTTCTGCACTGACGTATAAATCTTTTCTCAAAACAAGGTCAGATCTTCATCTATGTCATCTCATCTAATTATGTTTACGTTACGTTTTATGAACTGATAATTCTCAGGTTGAGTTGTAAAAGGAGAATAGCAGCACTACATGTGGTATTAAAAAAAAGGGAACTACATACTGACCCTGTCCATGTGAGTAAAGAAATGTGTCCTTTCCCAGCCCTGATTATTGCTGCATGATCTGTGATCCCGACATCTGCCATAGGACAGATGTGACACTGTGTTGGTCATGTGGGAAATACCATCCAGAAACATCAGCCTCTATCTACTCCTGACCCCTTGTGGAATATGTGAAGCACTGCAGGTTGAAGGCATTTTAAATACAGAGCCAATGCCTGCTGCCTGGAAGATCAACTATTACTGTTTCTACTACAACAATAAACAAAACAGTAATTTCAGATTTTGAACAGTTTATAATTTTTTTATTGTCGTTCACATGCAAGTGTGTAAATTGTAAGGTTTAAACGTCAAGTGAAGTTGGGCAGTAAAAGCTGTATATTGTACAGGACACAGGGATTTCAGACACAGGCACATGTTTGTTTAATACACTGCCACTGAAGCCACTGAAGAAAAGAAGAACCTACAAACTCAATTGATTTGAAACACAGTCGGGCTGGTAGTGTCTGTGCAGTTGCAGGTAAATGTGCTTCCTTGTCTCCAGTTTCATTGGCTGTCACACACACCCAAATTTGGTTTTCTTTTGGTTTGCTCATTTAAATGTGGATGTAAGTTGGGTGTAAATCCCATCTGCATCAATACTAGAGTTCAGTCTGCAAATATAAGCAAGAAAAACGTATTAATTCAATATTCTGTCCCGTGTCTGTGCTCACTGACTTGTCATGAGAAAACTTAATGCACTTGAGCAGACTTGAAATTCCAGAAGGTCCAGCCAGATTCCACACGCTGTCTTGTGATGTGACGTCTTTCCCACACTCTCCCTCACCCGTGTTCTCATCCAGCGTGTCCACTCCAGCTGCCTTAGATATGAAACATGAAAGAAACATGGCAGAAGAAGGGAGTGATTGTTGCATTCGTAGTGCAAACGTGTCGTGGTACCGCACTGTGTGATTAGTGTATCTGTTTTCTTCACAGGGAGCCCAGCCGAATGGCGTCTCGAGACCCCAACCGGCTTTCCTCGCGTAAGTCACAGACCAGGATGATGTGCTTTTCTCTTTTTTTTGCTCAGACACGCACTCATCACTTGTCTCTGCTGCATTCCCACAGGGGAGGGAACCCGTTCGCCACAGTCAGGCTACGTCCGACCCTCACCAACGACCGCTCCGCACCGGTCATCTGATCCGTCCACGTCTCCGCTCCATCTTTAAGTCCTCCCTTCCATCGTCCTCACACCCAGGACGTGCAGCTCTGCCCTGCCTTCAACTGACCAGCAGCTGTCTCTGGTCCTGGATGAGACCGGACAGAAGTCGGCCAGCACTGACACAAAGTAAAAAACATGCCATCTGAATGTGGGATCCCCCCTGACTGCTGCAAACTCTCCTGTGGAAGTATTTTGGGAGCGTTTTATTTCCAGATGCTCATATATTTAAAATAATGTCTACTTTTGTCCTTCTGTGTGTGGTGGTGATATCTACTTGATCACATTCTTGCCTGCACTTGAGAGCTAGACGAATAAAACCGGTCAAAGAAAAATATTTACGCCGTTCATGTTGCTTGTTTATCGTCGAAACACAACTGTTAGAAATCCTTTCTGTTGCCATAGGACAGTAGAAGAATGTACTTTTTGAGGACCACTGTGTTTTGGGTCTTTATGAAAATGCTGCAACTCTGGGATTGATTGTAAAAAGATGTCGGCCGCTGCAGCGAGGAGAGAAAACTGCAAACATTTACAGAGATGCATCCTGAAGTGATCTTTATCCTCATCTCCCTCTTGTATATAACTTTGTACAACAGACATTGTCGTTTGTCCTTCGCCATCGAACTTAACTGTAGAGCTAGACGATCATGGAGACGGGACTTTTGCCTTAATGACCCACACGGTACAAACCTGCTGTAAAATACTATTTACCTGCTGCACCCTTCAGATTGTGGACATG
Organism: Hippoglossus hippoglossus; assembly: GCF_009819705.1. NCBI lineage: Eukaryota > Metazoa > Chordata > Actinopteri > Pleuronectiformes > Pleuronectidae > Hippoglossus > Hippoglossus hippoglossus. Next base: position 15,808,743 of record NC_047158.1, read on the forward strand.
AGCTGCGACGTCCTAACAATCCCAGTGCAGTCGTTTCTGCTTTAATCATCACACACGACACAGTCTGTAAAACTCATCTTCCATATTACACCCTTAATAGAATGTGCTGTAAGAAAAATAAAGATTTATTTCTTCAGTTTGCTGTTTAGTTCGTCGTGTATGAGGATTTAACATTTCCTCCACCAACGAGGTTGTGTTTTAATCCGGGTTTGTTTGTTTGTAAGTAGGATGACACAAAAACTACTGAAAAGATTCACATGACATTTTGTTGAGGGATGGGGAAGTGACCCAAGGAAGAACCCGTTACATTTCTGTGTGAATCCAGGAAGTTTGTTTTACTTTCATTTCGTTTTTTTTCAACATTTTTCATGGGGAGCATGACCCAAAGAAGAATATATTTTAACTTTCTTCAACATTGTGAAGCATTTTTCAACATTTTCATTTTTCTGAGAATAATTCATGGATTTTGAAGAAGAAATACCAGGCTTTTTTAGGTTTAGTGGACTCATATTTAAGAGTGTGTGCAATTCAGTGCATTTAAATGTGGTTTTAATGTGAAATATGAATTTAAATGTGGTTTTATAAGGAGACTGTTGGGGCTTGGCAGAGGTATGAGCCACTCTAGTTGTTCTTGTAATGAATTCCTTTGTATGAACATTAACAACATATTTTCTGAATTTACAGAAGTAATATCAAATCAAGCAAGAAGTCCAAAAAGGGAAGTAGCATTCATTTTTTAATTACAGTAACTGATATATAAAAAGTAAGAACCCTAATCATAAGAGCGTGCGTAGTGTGGTTTCTAAAGCAAGATTTTTATTTATTTTTGTAAATCCCTCCCGCCCAGATATATCTCCTCTCTTCTGCCGTGGACAGGTACAGAACATCCTGCTGTGATGGAAGACGTGGACGCGGGAGATGCTGCAGATACAGGGACACACGGAGACATTCTTGATTGTCTGGCTGGGAAGAACGGGGCAGGGTGACTTGTCACGGAGGAGAGTACTAAGATAGACGTCCAGAGATTATGCACATTATTGAGAGACAGCATGCTTCCTTGAAAAGAAACGCCGCTCACGTGTCGATACGAGAGTTTCTCTTAAACTGGGTGGAAGTCCGAAGTCAAACAGTGATTGAGGTTGTAAAGTCGAGGGCGTTTCAGATTGTGTGTACCTGAGTTCTGCATTGGCCCTGGAAAACGCACAACCCAGCAGAATAATCATCAAACAAAAAACGGTCAGTGCAAATATGGCCCCAAAGAAATATCATATCAACAAAAAGAGACAGAATGCTGCGGCCTTTCACTCCGACACGGGTCCATTGATTCAGACGGGACAGTTCACGCTCAGGGATCTTTACACAACTTTTCCTTTTTTTTCCCCCCACATGTTGTTTGTGTTACTCCAGGTCACAATCAGCAATCCGCCAAAAAAACAAAGAAGAGAGGAAACATTTCCAAATGAAAAAGATTAGCATTTCCTGAAAAAAGCTAATACATCGGTGATCAACATGGGTGCTGTTACTAAGTTACTAAGCCCAATGTTAACAAAACAAGATATATACGCAGCGTGCCAGCAAATTAAAAAAAGAGAGCGAAGAAATAAACCTTAAAAAAAAAAAAAGAGACGACATTAGCCTCGTTAATTCTGACTTGTCAAAAACACGAAGGAATCTGCTCAGATCCTTGGATCACTGAGCTAAATCTACAGAAGAAGTCATGACTGATGGAATCTGTGATGCTCACTCTGCATGTAGTGAAGGCACTGACGACAGCTGGACGCTCCCATACGCTAGAGCACATCCTCAACTAGCAGGTGAAAACTGATTTCTACAAAAACCTTTGATTAAAAAAAACTCACTCTGACGTTTGTGACAACATCTCGATGATTTCTTCTACACGACATAATGGCAACAGCAATATTGAGAAGGATAACAAAAAGAAGACACAAATATGCTGGATTATATATATATATATATATATATATATATGTGTGTGTGTCTGTATGGGTATGTGTGTGCACGGGGGGAGCACAAGCATGTGTGAGAGCTGCGGTTTGGTCCCTCTTAGCCGAAGGTGGTGCCACAGTTGGGACACCGTCTCTGACGCAGCGCGAAGCAGAAGAGGATCCCCAGAGGGAAGAAGAAGATGGCACACATGATCCCCAGGCAGGTGAAGTCATCCTCCAGGACACCGACTCTGCAACACACACACACACACACACACACACACACACACACACACACACACACACACACACACACACACACACACACACACACACACACACACACACACACACACACACACACACACACACACACACACACACACACACACACACACACACACACACACACACACACAAGAGGAAGTATAAGATGCTGAGATGACCCAGGATTTTGGGTCAGGTGACTCCGCATGTTCTCCATCGTGTGAGTGTGCATTTTCTCCGGCTTCCTCCCACAGTCCAAAGACATGTAGATTGTGGTTAGGTTACTATGAGACTCTAGAATTGTCTGGCGTGTGAATGAGAGTGTGAAAGCTTGTTTATCTCTTTGATACACCGGCGACCTGTCCAGTGGTTTTTTTGCCTCATGTGACAAATACCATGAAGAATGAAGTAACTTATTTTGAAAAGTCTCATGACTGCAACCCGCTGACCAGCATGTCCAGTAAATCTAAATGAAAGGCTACTGAACACTTCCTGTTTATGCTGTGAAAGCTAATCAGATTTAAATTGGGATTAATTAAATAGAAATTAAAAATAATATATAAATGCACTGATAATATTAGATTCTGCATTTAACCATATTAATATCAGTCTAAACAAAGGTTTGCTTTACATTCGGACTCAAACTGTGTGTGTTTGGTTTCACATGGCCACGCACTGAGCTACACACTGTGTGCTGCTGTCACACGTCAAGAAAGTTTTTGCATTTGCACAACTTACTTGTACACTCGTGCCAGGAAGTTGCCCAGATGCAAATACCGACGAACACTGTACCAGCTTCCTTCAACTCTCCCGAAGGTTTTGCATATGTAGACATGCACAGTAACTGGGGCGCATGTCTACTGTTATCACAAAGTTCTTTTACAAATACAGAGTTGATTCAAAGTGCTTTAAAAAAAAAAGTGATAAACAGCCAGATGAGGAAATGAAAAATAAAAAGTGGGTAATTTTTGCTTACGCTAAGAATTAAAGTGTCACAAAGCTGCTGTGAGTTTTCTACACTTTTAGGTCAATATTTCAAAAGAGTCTTGTTCTATCTTTAAAACAACATCAGCGTTCACTGCAGTTTTTTAACTCATTTAACTTAATTATTACTCATAAAACAATATAATTCAGAGAGTCTTAGTCATAAAAGTTACCTATAAACACATAAATAACTAGAGTGGTTGAGCACATACCTCCACCAAAGCCCCACGGCCCAAATTACACCCACATAAATATCAGTCGACACCACTAACTAACTCATTCACCACATGACAGTAAATAATCCTGCAGCAGAGCTGATGTGAAACAATAAGACGTCACAACCTGGTGGCTTAAGTTCCTGGAGTGGATTTATAGATTTCATTATACAAATTCAAACAGTGGACGAGAGTGCATGTGATTTCTATTTGGTGTTCGTGTGGATCGTGTCCTGTAGCCACCTTTAGCCCCGTGTGGTCACATGTTTGAGGCTGAAATCATCTGACTGACAGGATGTTGACTCAGGCACAATGAGACCAATGTGAAACCTTCTTTTTCTAAAACTGAAAGTCATATTCGCCAGCGTCTGCTCACATTTTCCTGTACAACATTCAAGTAGAGGTGAAGACACACATGCGGAAACTGGGTTAGTCGCAGCGAGAGCGGCACACTCGTGTTCAACCACGTGCTAATCGAGGGACCCCGCCGTCAGTGAACGCTCTCATTTCCATCAGTTTCATCAATGAACTGAACTGTCCTCGTCCCGGACGCCTGACAGTGAACACACCGCCCAGTGCTGCATGTGTCGTCTTTGTGTATGAACTGTGGTAATCTGTTTTCTGATGTATGTACAGTAGGCCAACTAAAAAAAAACATATGATTGTTATATCCTCCGTTATGTTGTGTGTGTGTGTGTGTGTGTGTGTGTGTGTGTGTGTGTGTGTGTGTGTGTGCGCGCGCGTCCTCACCTGCAGGCAGGGCAGCCTCCCACCACCACTACAGAGGGCTGGATGATGGTGTATGTCCCAGTGTAGGGCTGCTGGGATACGGCAGGGGCCATCTGAGCCGATGGGTATCCTGTGGTCGACACAAAGTGATGACACATGTTATTTTTGGACAAGTAGTGTAATTATTTAAGGTTGCTTCATAGAAGAATTCCCAATATTGTGTTTAGATTTTCTTTTAAATTTTTATTCCAACTGTTACTCAATCTGTGTGAATGTGAAATGAAACTCAGCAGTGACACAGATTTACTGTAAACAGGTTTGGCAGCACAGTCGTAATGAGGTTGACGGTAAGAGAAGCCAAAAGGACAAGACAAAGTATCACTTGACATTTTAAAACCAAGTTAAATTGAGCTCAGGCCAGTTTGAAGTCATCTGGAACCGAGGCTGGAGGATAAGGTCCAAGATTATGTCAAGGGTTAAAATGTTCCCCACACTTGAAATCGCTAATAATCACAATGACTTTCACATCATTATTTATTTTAAGTTTAAAGACAGATTTTTGCTCCTAAATGATGGTTGTTGATATAAATATTTTATATGTGCAGAAAAACATTTTACAAGGTCGATCAATTACGTGTTACACCTCCTCACTGTGCTCCCACAATGGATAAGCCTTTATTATAACTTTTGTTTGTGATAATTATTCCTATTGTTTTCTCACCCAGCCAGTTCTGGACCTGATCGATATGATGGTACATGTATATGTCACATGATCGAGTCCTACAATGCACCCTACAATGAGTCACATCTGATCATTAAGTTACTACAAACATGAGGTGACGGGAGAAAAATCAAAAAACAGGTCATGGCAAGTTTTGACATATGAGTGTTTTTGTAGGGGAGCTGGTTTTCACTGACTTTTCTGTCCGTCTGCGTCGATTCGTGCGCGACACAATGAACTTTGATACCAAACGAGCCTTCACTGAAATGTTTACCACCACTTTTTCCTTTTATGGACGCCTCAAACTCCTAACTCGCACAAAACCAGGAAATGACACGTGATTGCACAACCTCTTAACTTTGTTTCAGGACAGTGATCGTTTTATAGATCTTTTATACGCTCAGAGTCAGATGATGATCTGATTCAAATGCAGCACACATGTACAGTAGAAGGCCCGAGGCTGCCGTAGCACCACTACAGTGGTGGCTCTGTAAACGCTGCCTGCACAGTACCAACATTTCAACACGTTTCACATTCTCATGCTTCCTATAAAAACACAGGCCTCTGGGCTGGATGAGTTCAGAATCAGAATCAGAATCAGAAATATCTTATTGATCCTCAGGGGGGAATTGGGGAAACTGTTTTTTTTTCTCTCGATCCAGCCAAGAATAGAAATATATACAGACCAAGAGAATTACAATAAATTGAAATATAAAATGTGTTTCTTTTGTAGAAATATGTATGTCTATATGATTGTTATGATATATGAATGGGTGACACATTTATGTAATTGATGTATATTGCACAATTACTTCTGTTTTTGTCCTTGGTCATGTGACATGGGTCATATGCATGTCGTGAGGTGATGACAATAAACAATATTTAAAAAGAAATATCAAATATAGCAAAGAGAATGTAAAATAAAACAAATTGTAAAAACAAATGTGCATAATAATACAATAAAGAAGTTGAAAGGAAGATGTGAAAACAAATTCTGACACGAATAATGATCTAATTATGAATTAAAATATCTTATTATAATATTTAAATATATAGATGGAATATTTATTGTTGGAGGTTTGATTAGCACGATTCTTTTGGGGGGGATTTACACAAAAATGTGTCACTATCAACAACAGAACCGCTGCTGGCACATTGCGCATGCGCACCATTGGATCGAATAAACAACATAAATGAGCTTTTCACAGTAAAAACGGAAAAGTCTCAGATACGAAGCTTCATTATTCAACATCACAGAGTTAAACCACACAGAGTCACACACGGAAGGCTTCACTTAGGCGGAGACGGAAGTGTTGAGCAGTCAGGGCTCACTTCACTTTACTTCTGGGGTTAAACGTGTGCGACACACGGACACACTCACCCTGGACGTCGGGGTAGGGGTACGGCGGCGGGGCCGGCGGCGGGATGGCCCCATAGCTGTGCTGCTGCTGGCCGTAGTTGAAAGCCGCCGGGCTGGCGACGTAGGCGGGAGGTCTGTCCTGGAGGAGCGGTTTGTTGTCCACCATCTCAGCCGACGTGCTGCCTCTGTCCTCGGGCCCTTGGAACTTCAAAACTCCTCCGCGACACTCAAAGGCTCAAAGCTGAACTCCGGCTGCTTCGTGTCCGCGGGAGCGGGGCGCAAAAACCCAACAGAGAGAAGACGCTGCGTAAAAATGAAACTTGGTTCCTCTCCATGCGCCAACTTTGTCCCCGGCGGCGCAACTACCCCCCCCCCCCCCCTCACACTCACACACACACACACACACACACAAACAACAATATTCACCCAAACGCGCAGTGTAGACACGGGAATGGTGCGAGTCCGGCGGGTTGTGGTTAACTTAACTCCATGTCCTCCTCGCACTTGGTCCTTCGGTGCCAAAACAACAGTTGTGTGTCATCGCGGCGGGGTTTCACTCCGCTGGAAGTCAGAGAGGCTCGTTCCTTTCTGTCTGGATTGTCACAAGAGAAGAATCATGTGATGAGCCGCCTCTGCGCACTCTCAGGCTTCTTAAAGAGACACGACGGGGAAAGTACAGACTGGGGGGAGGTGGAGGAGCTGGAGGAGCTGCTGCTGCTGCTGCTGCTGGAGCTGCACTGCAGAGTCTGGAGCCTCCTCTCAGAAACACTCCGGTTCCTCCACAGACAAGGGGTCCAGACACCAGCCTCCAGCCTCTGGAGTTTGTTGGGTTAACAGTGCACAGTTTCCGGTGGATCGAGGGCAGCCCTGTTTACACTGGGACTTACATAATTGGTCCTCGTTACAAGTGGGCTACACTCGAGGTTGCATAATATTGAACAGTCAAACCAAGCATGAGGCTGCAGGTGATACAAAGTGAGGAGAATGTAGAAAATCCACTTATACGTTTATAGACATTTTATATTTGATGTTAGATCAAAGTTAGATGTCAACATGGAAAACAAAACAGTAGATTTTCTCCATTGTCTCGTCCTTTTTCAAGAATAATGGACGAGACAAACAAGTATATTTTGAATATTTTAAAGACACATTCATAATAAAGCGAACTAAACTAAAAAAGGTTCTGAAAAAAATAATTACACCAAAAAAACTACATTATTACTTTCTCTGTTTTATTCCAGCAGGAGCTCGGGCTCTGGATCACCACAAGGCTGTGATGAATTTCAAATGAACTGATTGCAAGTGACATAATATCAATGTAACCCCTCCATAGACCCCTCCAAGTGTAAAACACATTTACTGTTGGTAGTACAATTTTGAGGTATTTTAACATACAATAGAATAGTAAAGATCGCACCAGTGGATTCTAGTATGTATCTAGAGTCCCTCTGTCCCAGTAGTTCTACTAAAGAACCATTTACTACCTGAACTGTTCTGATGTTTTACTTTAACTAAACGTTTGAGGCTGAAGACGTCATCAAGGATCACGTACAGACAACAGGGTGACATCAGGTTCTCATTCCCAACACATATTGATTAGCAGCTCTACAAACTGACCCCGTCAGTGAAATCCCCCCCACTGAGGGTTATAGTGAAAACTCTGTCCAAGGTGCTGAACCTGGGACCCCCAAAGATGGAGGAGCTATCCCAGGAACTTGGTGTTTGCCCTGACAGCAGATTAAACTCCTGTGGGGTCAGAATATGAACAAACAAACAAACAAATAAATAACGTCCTCTATGCTCACTCACTCATAGCGTGTACTAAAGTGGTGTGAATTCATGATTGATGATGATGATGATTTCTTTAATATTTAAAACTCAGGGTTCAGATAAAATAACAACACAACATAAATTAAAAAACATGCAAAAGCCCCCAAAAAGTATTAATGTCTAACATAAAGACAACTATACCTATGTCTCCATAGTGTGTGAAGTTAAACATTTGATAAATCCAACATGAGCCTGGAAATAAATGTAAAGATGATATTTCTTGGGACAGATTTGAAAGTGTTGACTCCTGCAGCCACAAACATTTCTCCTCAGTAATATTCTCCTATAGCGTCATTTTAAAAAACTTGAAGTTTCTTAAAGGTTCAGTGTGTAGAGTTTAGGGACATCTAGTGGTGAAGTTGTATGTTGCAGTTGAATACACCTCACCTCACCCTCCCCTTCCAAACATGACAGAGAACCTGTGGAAACCTTCAGTTGTCATGAAAAGTCAAAAGGTGTTTAGTTTGTCCGGTCTGGGCTACTGTAAAAAACATGGCGGCCTCCGTGGAGAAGACTCGCGCCCCATGTAAATATAAAGTATTTAAATGTAAAGGTAAACGTACAATCTAGATGACACACACAAGTGAAAACATCAGGAGGATTATTTTTCTGCCAGTAGATCCCATTCACCTAAATCTTACACACTGGACCTTTAAAACTTCATGACAATATCTTGACCCAGATGATGATGATAGATTTAAAACTTTACTGTACTTAGAAACTTTGTCGACAGGATGTGGAGCATTTTATTGTTCATTGATCCAGTTCTTGGTCTTGTCTGTGCACATTATCCTACACCTCATATGTCCCGTTGTCCCTGAACGTGTCTTTGTTTTTAATCCTGTTTGTAGTATATAATATTTCAAAGAGTTTCCAAACGCGTAAAACCAAACCGTGCGTCTCAATAATTCATCCAGCGTTGGATGAATTATTAAAATATGCGCGTCAATCAGCTGCGGCCCGCTGAAAAAAAAATATATGTCAGCAGCTCCTGTGCTCGACCAATAGGAAAAAAAGAGATGCCTCCTTCAGCCAATCAGAGGGACGCTTCCTCCATTTCCTGTTGTGGACAGTGGGAGCCGGACGGTCGCATTCCTCTGGTTCCGTGGTGGGATTCGTGGGAATCGAACGCCGCTGCGGGTTTGAGCAGGAATGACGCTACTTCACTGCACCGCTGCAAAGCTGCTGCACATGACAGGGCCGCGCACGTAGGTAAGTGATGTGTGAATATGAATATGAACGTGCGTGAGGTTTGAGTGACGTGCGCCAAGAAGATGTAAACAGCTTATAGGCACATTAGAATCCGTGTGTATGTATGTGTGTGTGTGTGTGTGTGTGTGTGTGTGTGTGTGTGTGTGTGTGTGTGTTGCCACATATTTAACCTCCTTATTATATGTGTGTGTGTGTGTGTGTGTGTGTCCCAGCATGGGCCTCGCAGGAGATGGCAGCTACCTGTCTGCTGTTACACCTGATGTCATGACGCGTCTGCTGATATTCCCTTGACAACCGCGGATCGGATACCAATATTCAGGTGTGTGTGTCTCTGTGTGTGCATGTGTCTTTGTGTGTCTGTGTGTGTCACTGTACATGTATTTATTACATTAGTCTCCTGATGCACATTTACTGCAGCTTCAGTCTATTTGAACGCACAAAACAAACGGAGGTGTTTCTCAGTCTTTCCACTGACAGTCGATATGTGGCGGATTAGTATCAGTCGTTCCAGGGTCAAGCGGCTCAGTGGGAATAAAAACAAGACTTCCGTTCAACGATTTCACAGTAAAACTCTACTAGCTAATGTTTTGGGTCACTTGAAAACTAAATGTCAGGTGTCAGATAAAGTCAGATATTTTTTCATTCTATTTTGTAGTATTTTCTTTTTCAAAGAGAGTTAAATTCATAAGTAGCAGTTACTCAAATAAATATTTGTTTTCCCTATTTATAATTTATCATTTATAACTTTTTGTTTTTAATACCATATGAGGAAGTCCCCCTCCCACCTTTGAGGCAAGAAGGCACACTGGCACATATTTGCCTCCATATAAAGACTGAGATTTATGTGAGAAGTTTGAGGATAAAGTCAAAGTACAGTCTTAAGAATAAATTCTTACTTAATTAAAATTCTGTGTTTCATAGCTGAGATTTCAGAGTCATCACTGAAACATCATATTTTATTACTCTCATTTTTGCTCATTTTGGCTCTCATTACTTCCGACAAGGAGTTTATGTTTTCATCCATGTTTGTTTGTCTGTTAGTTAGCATGATTACACAAAACCTATTGGACATAAAACTTGTTGGAAGGATGTGATGTTTTCATTCTATTTTGTCGCAGATCAGAATCAAGGGCATATACAAGAATGTATTTTTCATTCTCTTTTAAAGAAGAGATTTTTCCACATTTTTTTGAATTTCCCAAGAAATGATACAGAGATCTTTATGAAAGAAATCATATGCATATGCAGAGCGCTAATACATGTATCTATGAACAGATGACATTTTGTGTAGGTCTAGATAAGGAGCCGGACTTTGTGAATGAAAATAAGTATTTTCAGGGGGATTTACTTTATTCTGTCATAGAATATTCCTTTCAGCTATATCAGAGAATGGATAGTTTGCCTGACTTTAATGTAAATAGTTTGCAGAGTGTGTATGATGTATGTAGTTGATAGGTGTTTGTGCAATATGGTGATAAAGTTGCCAATCAGCCTTAGAGCAGTTATTCGCTCTCCAAGTGCGATTCCAGTTATTAGGGCCCGAGCACCGATGGTGGGAGGCCCTATTGTATTTCAAAGGATTTGTATTTCCCTTTTGGGGCTTTTTCAGGGCCTAGACATGCTCAAATTGTTACCAAAGTTTGCAGGGAATTCAAAACCCCCCAAAAAACCTTTTGTACTCTTAGTTACTTTTTAGTTACTTTTGTAATTTCCGTTACCTTTGTACTTTTCGTTACTTTTGTACTTTTCGTTACTTTTCGTTACGTTACATTACTTTACGTTACGTAACGTTACTTTACGTAACGTTACGTTATGTTACTTTACGTTACGTTACGTAACGTTACGTTACGTTACGTTATGTTACTTTACGTAACGTTACTTTACGTAACGTTACGTTATGTTACTTTACGTTACGTTACGTAACGTTACTTTACGTTACGTTACGTTACTTTTCGTTATGTTACGTAACGCTACTTTACGTTACGTTACGTTACTTTTCGTTACGTTACGTAACCATGTCAAACTGTATCAAATGGGTCTCAAGACATTGTTAATGAAGGCATAAGATTACTGTGACTTTTCGTCAAACGCCATAATAGTGGCATGGCGTCAAAGTCCATCAACTCGCCGTGACACACGAAATTGCTATAACTTCGGTGTTTGAGGTTCAACCTCCCTCAAACTACATTTGTGTATCAACACCCCCCCCCCCCCCCCTGAAAAAATTCATATGGTTTTAAGGAATGGCCGTGGCAAAATAACTGACTAGCGCCCCCTAAAGGGCAGCCCCGGCACCACGATTGGCCGACATGTACAAAAATCGATGGGGACATGTGTCTTTTCATAACAAACAAATAAGTCTCTTGGATAGAAATGCTAGACCAAACAGGAAGCCCGCCATTTTGGCTTTAGTGGCCATTTTGGCCATATTCCACATTTTTACTTTGAAGTACTTGTCCCAGGGCTTTCATCAGATCAACTTCAAATTGAGATGAGTGTCATCACAACAAGACGGAGATAAAAACTAACTCAAAGATCGATTTTTCGTCACACGGTGTGACAGTGGCGTGGCGTCAAAGTTTGATTACACGCCATCAAAACACGAGGTTCTGTATCTCGGACATACATGGTCCAATCGAGTCCAAACTAGACATGTAAGACAAGGGTCCCGGCCTGATGACATCTACACAGAAATCATGACTTAAAATCACAGCGCCACCTGCTGGCTAAAGGAAGTGACATGTTTTATACTTTGATGAGCTGCTCCTGGCTGCTTTACAATAAACAACTCATAATAGCTCAGTCAAGTCATTGGACCATGGTCAGAATTGTGACATTTCCTCAAACCGTGTAAACATTGAGGTGCGGCGAAGGTTCATCCTTCGCCAAAGGACACGATGTTGTCATAACTCCACTGTGCATTGTCCTATCACCTCCAAACTGATGTCTCATGATCAGAGACCAAGCCTGAACAGCTCTATGTGTCAATATTTCCTCAGTGTCATAGCGCCACCTACTGATTCGCCATGAAACAGGAAGTACTTTGTGAATCCACTCTGCATTATCCTACCGGCCCCCAAATGCTGACCTATAATCACAATCCTGACCTGCACAGCTCCATATATTAATATTAGTGCAGGGTCATAGCGCCACCTACTGATCAGTGTGATAATTAAGTTGTTGTAACATTGTCCAATTGACACAAAATTGCTCATGCTACACCAGAGCCCCTTCTTGAACAGATATATTAGTCTGTATGTAACAATAGTGATGGCGCCACCTGCTGGCAACAGGAATTAAGCTTTGTTTTACAACTATCATTCGATTTACATAAAATGTTCACAGTGTGATCTGCAATTGATAGCGTGGACCGTAATGAGCAATTAGCAGGCAAGGATTGACATCGCGTGACGGATGCAGGAAGTGAAGCATTTGTCCTTGCCGCAGTGCGCAAAACGCATGCAACGCGGAGACGTGCGCTTGTTCAATGATCGCTCTCTCCACTAACCGCAACAGGCTTCGAATTGCCTGTGCTCGGGCCCATTAGTGCTACAACGTAGCCCTAGTTTTTATTATTATGGTGATGCAAACTACCAGCATGGGAAAATAACAGTCCCATGTTTACTTATGGTCATCGTACTTTCTCAGATTATCAATAAGGCTGAAGTACACACAGTCATAAAATATAGAGCAGACAGTTTGGAAGATTAAGTGATCTCTACTTGTCTGTGTTCAGGGTCCATCATGGCCATCACGCTGCTGTGGGCCGTGGACGTGTACGGCCGGGTCTACAGCCTCTCCACAGCCGGCCAGCGCTGGGAGCGTGCAGACGACATGCTGCTGGAGCTGAAGCGCGTTACTGCAGGGAAGGGGCGCTGCTGGGGCATCGGCTGTGACCACCGCGTTTACCTCAACATGATGCCCAGTGAGACGTCCATCCGCTACCGGGAAGAGACCTACGAAAACCAGGTCCGCCCTGCCTCTTTGCTGTTGCACAGATTAGATGGAGACGGTACACGTGTTCCTACATGCTGCTGTTTGTGTGTGTTGTCAGAGGTGGAACCCAGTGGACGGCTTCACCGACACGCTGCTGCCCACCGACCGCTGGCCGTGGAGCGACGTGACTGGGATGAATCCTCAACCGCTCCACAGCTTCCAGTTGCCCTCCCGAAGCTGGGAGTGGGAGGGAGACTGGTATGTGGATCAGAGCTGTGGAGGGGAACCCAGCCAGACTGGGGTGAGAAAGAACACGTGGCCTTCACTTTTATTTCTAGTCGTCTCTCTATCGTTCTCATAAGGTCTTCCTCTCCGCAGGGCTGGGAGTATGCGGTCGATTTCCCAGCCAACTTCTCCCCGGACAAGAAGTGGAATTCCTGTGTTCGGCGCAGGCGTTGGATCCGCTACAGGAGATACATCGCACAAGGCAGCTGGGCAAAGGTTTGGACACTCTCTTTATATCTGTGATATTCTTTGGGTGTCACAGTTGAACGCTCAGTGTGGAGTAGGTGAGGTCACATGTGAGACTGAGGTTCACGTGAAGTTGCTGCTCTGCAGATCCCGCTGGACCATCCCAGGAAACCTCCGCTGCCGCTCTGTGACATCAGCTGCGGTGGCTGGGAGATGAGCGACCAGTCTGGAAGGTATCCCTACCTCTGGGGCGTGTCCCAACAAGGACAGGTCAGTTTACTGCTCCAACAAAAGTTATTTCCTCTGTTGTCTGTTATACACTTAAATAAGGATTGCATGCTGCTTTGTGTTTGTGTTTGGTTTATTCTCAAGTGACGACCTCTCTGCATAATTCTGTTGTAAACTTAACACTTCAAACAAATATATTATGAAAGAATATATCACAGTGGTGTTTATTTTAAAAAGTACTTTTAATTTCTTGTTATGATGACAAGCACAGTAAATATATGACACTGTCAGGTACTGTAATAACAAACCTGGTTTGAGTGAAGTCCACTTCTAATTTGTGACCACAAGGGGGCAGCATGACTTCATGTGATTTTCAGAGTCTACACTGAGGGTCCTATGTCATCCTGTTTAATGAACATTGTGTCCAGTGCACGTTTTATAGAACACGATTAAAACCCCTCTCAGTCTGATCCTGTGAGCACTCGTCCCCTGCAGGTGTGGTTCAGGGAGGGCATCCACCCTCGGGTGCCAGAGGGCTCCAGCTGGGAGGAAGTGGAGGTGCCCAAGGAGGTGGCTCAGTTATCAGCTGGACCTGGAGACCTGCTCTGGGCTTTACTCTGGGATGGAAACCTGCTGGTCCGTACCGGCCTCAGCCTGGACAGTCCCACTGGTCAGCATTCAGCGCAGCTCACATTTCCCCCCCACCCCAAATAATAAGCTCTTGGTTTGTTAGACACTGCTCATATGAGGCCTTGTGGTGTTTTCATTCAGGCACATCGTGGGTCGAGGTGGAGTCACCAGTTAAGGAGGTTGAAGCGCTTCATGTGGCGGTTGGTGTCAGTGTGGTCTGGGTGGTCACTAAGGATTTCAAGGTGAATCAACACGCCTCACGTGTAGCCGTACAGCTGCGGTTCATCGCTGTGGTAACAGATGTGTATTTAAATATGTGTGTGTGTGTGTGTGTGTGTGTGTGTGTGTGTGTGTGTGTGTGTGTGTGTGTGTGTGTGTGTGTGTGTCAAGGTGTGGTTCCGGCGTGGTGTGAACTCTCACAACGCCTGCGGCTCCGGCTGGATCAGCATCGGAGGGGAGATGATGATGGTGGATGTCGGACTTAATGATCAGGTTAAAAATATTCTGTTGCACAAAAAAAAAAAACTTAAATTGTGTAGATTGTCTTCCCTCAATACTTTTATACAGTTGTGTGTTTAGTATGTTTTTGTGCTGTCTGTTCCTTTTGTTTGTAAGTTAGCAGGATTACACAAAAACTACTCAACCAATTCCCATGAAATATTTGTTGTTGATTGAGATCAGGGGGCGGATCCAGGTTGTTTTTTTTTCACGTTCTTTCAATAATTCATGGATCTTAATAGAAGAAAAAACAGGCATCTTTAGGGGACTGATATCTGAGTGTATGCATTTAGAAAAAATTCCCCCCAAAAATCCAGATCTTGTTTTATTCGCTGCCCATCTTAAGAAAAACTCCCTTGTAGAAAGATAATAAAGGATAATAAAATTAAGTCAAACATGTAATTCCTAGGCAAATCTTAATATTGTTGTGATATTATATGAAAATATCACATTTGTGTGGATTCAAAAATGGAGAATTCTCTACCTTTTGTAGAAGAAAATGGATGAGACACGTCTTGAATTTCAGTATGAATTGAAATCCTAAGAACGAAGATGTGTAGATGTTTTATTTGTTTGTAGTTTTTGATACTTAATTATTCAGTATTTACTTTCTTCAGACTTTCTGACTCCCTCCAGTCTCGCTCTAGCCAGCTTCTTTCTGCTCCCCACCCCCTTTCTGGCAGATCCACTTCCCCGTCTCGTTGGATCTGGTTTCAGGACAAACCAGATCAGGCCTGGGGGGGTGAGGGGTGGGGGGGCAGAGAGGCTTCAGTGCTGAGGACTTTGCTAGCACTGCAAACCCACATCTCACACCTCCGCCCCCTTCTGTCTCTCACCCGCCCCCCCACACAGCTCCTTCTACCTCTGGCCTCTAGGTCCTGCCCTCCGGCGGCTGCCCTGTAACACGAGCACGGGCGGTCGTTCCAGCCAATGTCCCGGCAGTGGCACCTCCGGCCAAGCCTTATATATCCCCAGACTATATTCCTACTGGCCTGACCTATGGGAGACTCCCTAATTAGAAGCTGGCCAAGCTGTCGTCATCATATCCCATATTTCATATTTCAGGGCTGCAGTTATGGATAGGGCTTGTGTGAAGTGGCAGGTGCCAGTGTTACATTATATGTCCTTATAAAGTAACAGTCACTGTGTCCTACTACTGTCCCAGAGGCCTCTTTGAACAGTGAATCATATTTTATTTTATTTTGAAGTATATCTATTCTTACTAAATATCTTCCATGTGAGTGAATTTGTGTGACATGGCGCCTCGAGTGTCAGTGTGTGCGTGTCATTGTTGTTTTCTTCCCCCCCTGTCTGGCAGGTGTGGGCGGTTGGTGAGGACCGCGGCCTGTACTTTAGAATCGGTGTCAGCCCGTCTGAACCAAGCGGGAACGGCTGGATTCCTGTTTCTGGCCAATGGGGCAACAGTAAAAAGGTTGTTCACGCCAGGTCTGTGTAAATAATTTAGTTTGAACAGACACATGAGGAACAACGTTTGCATACAGAAGTCTGTTTGTGCGTATTGTAACGACTCGTATTTCTCCTGCTCTGTTGCTGAATAGAAACGACTGTGCGTTTAGTGGTCAGCTGACCGAGGCCTCACAAGGCTCAGTTCTGAGCTGCACTGACTCGGACTCGGAGTTAGGTCCTCCTGAACCGCAGAGCAGCACAAATGAAACCCCGGTCCTGGAGGCAGCAGCCCCCTCTGTCGTCCCTCTAGGAGGAGCAGCCTCCCCGGAGGCAGAGGGCGCTCCTGCAGCCTCCCAACAGGATGCCCCCAAACCCTTCATCCCCGCCAGCGACAGCTTCATCAACAGCCTGGTGTCAGACCGGGACAAAACGTCCACATCGCAGCCGACCATCACGGAGATACCGCAGGAGGAGGTCGAGGACAAGCCCACGGCGCCGATACTCTTGACCCCTGAGGCTGCAGGACATGATGTCCCATGGATGAATGTGGATCTTGAGGGGGCAGAAGCGGCTCGGAGTGCACAGGCGCGGGGCGCTTCATCGGCTGACGGCGGTGCTGCTGCCACCTACACGTTGGGGACTCTAGAGCCTCTGCAGGGGGTCGGAGAAGAGGACGGACCAGTGTGGGCCTGGATCTCCGGTGGAGGCTGCGACGTGGATGCGAGTTCAAACATCAGCTGGCTTAGTCCCACAGGTATATTGAAAACCAATATGCAGTGATTTCTATATTTTCAGTGAAAATTTTAAAACAATATTTCAAATAATGACACATTCATTTGGGTGTTGATTTATATCTGTACAGTTTAAATGTGTTATTTGAATGTTGTACACTATGCGTCTGTGTTTCACTTGTTGCATGTGTATATATGACACGCACATCTATATATACAGTCTATGGTGTATATATAGATGTGCGTGTCACCTGTGTGTGTGTGTGTGTGTGTGTGTGTGTGTGTGTGTGTGTGTGTGTGTGTGTGTGTGTGTGTGTGTGTGTAAATGTCTGACTTGTGTGTGTGTGTGTGTGTGTGTGTCAGGTCCTCTCACCAGCTCTCTGTCGCTGACTCCAGTTCAGTCAGCAGCTTGGAGCGAGCAGCAGCAGCAGCAGGAACACAGAGTGGAGATCAGCAAGAAACCGCTGGAGAGAAGCAACGTGAGACGGGTTCAGCAACTTTCTGTCTTCATTTGAACTCGTCTCCTCTCCTGTCACATTTAATCACACCTCACACGAGCTCCCATCTTTGTCCCACTCCAGTCGGTGTGGGTGCGTAAAGGTGCGTTGCGCTGGTGGCGAGACTGGAAGCCGCAGCGCTGGGTGGACGTGGGCGTCGCCCTGGAGCAGTCCACCAAATGTGACGGCAGGAAGGACAGCATTTTCTTTGTCTATTACACACAGTATGACGAGAAAAAGGTTGGTTTTGCTTTTAAATCGTGGTCAGCACATGGATTTCATCAACTGGACAACTATCACATGACCGTCTCTTTTTATTTTCAGTACCTCCACGTGTACATAAGCGAAGTGACGGCTCTGGTTCCAGTGCTCAGGGACAGCCACTATGCCTTCGCTGTGTACACAGCCCAAAGGACCAAACAGAGGTGGCCTCTGGTTCTGGCAGCACAAACTGAGAAGGACATGAATGACTGGGTAAAGCAGAAGCATCTTGAACATCACTCAGTAGAGCGCTAACCTCCGCCAAGGCCCACAAGTCCCTGATGAGACCAATAGATTCACTAGATTTTTACCTGGATCTGCACCAAATTGCACACACTCATAAATATCAGTTCCCTTAACACGCCTCTGTGAAATCCATGAAATATTCAGAGAAATCAAGGAAAATGTTGAAAAACATCTCATAACTAAAATGTAATGGGTTCTTCCCTGACCCAAACCACATCCATCCAGCAGTTAACCAACAAACAAACAGACGGGGGTGAAAACAGAAACTCAACAGATGTGTAAATTTGACCGTTTACTAGCCTTGCTGATCACATTCCCTGGTGTTTCCTGGTCTTTCTCCAGCTGCGCTTGTTGTCCGACTGTTGCTGCGAGTGTCGCGGGATCACAGGTTCCCCGTCCAGACACGCCCTGTGGTCCACCACCTCGAAGGGAGACATCATGGTCCACGAGCCGTCCTTCTCCCTGGAGGCCTCTGCTAACGCGCTGGCCTGTGACCTCATGTGAGACTCACACCAAAGACCAGATGCCATATTGTCTTTTCACTCCCTCTTTCTTGTAGCCTTGACCTTGTTTCCCCCGTCAGCTGTTCTTTCAATCACTAACATGCTAACCCCCGCCTCTGCCTGATGAAAGTAGTTGGTATTTGAGCTGCTACTTGTCTCTCTCACTCTGTGTGTGGCAGCACTTTCTCCTCTACGCGTGTTGAAGTGTTAACATGTGGGTAACGCGTGATGCTTCCGCTGTCTGGTGCTGCAGGTTCTGGCGGCAGGTCCCGGGACACCTGCGCTGTGTAGAGACTAACAGTCTGGGGCTGGTGTGGGGCGTCGGGTGGGACGGCACCGCCTGGGTCCACAGTGGCCACTACGGGCAACAGCCCACCCCTGGTAAACCTGCCCCTGTAGATACATGATAGATGTATATATGCTTTATTTTCCCTATTATTTAATTCACATATCATCCATAAAAAAGAGGCTCTTCTCCTTTATACTGATATTTATCATGGGTCCTTTGAATGTGACTCATGTATATTTATTATTACTATATTTCATTAATTGGTTGATTACACGTTAAATTAAACATTAGATTTATCTGGGGCCATTTTGATGATTGTTCAAAGTTATTTATTGAAAAGAAGGTATTAAATAATGTTAGATATAATAGAAGGAGTAAAAAGTATGATTTCTTAAGAAATTACAAAGTAACTTTAAAAAAGTCCTTATGTTTTACTATATAGCTCCAGCAAACAATTCACATTCTCAAAGACAGGCAATTTTAAAAAGGTATTTTTAGGTTCCGATAATTTGTTAGAGAAATAGATTTTTATACACTAAATGTGTATTCCATAATCTATAAATGGTAGAATTGTCTGTAAATATAAAAAAAATCATTAGCTGGAGAAATACTTACAAAAGTCTGGCACATTTAATGTCTAATTAACTCACAATTGCAATTTCTTCTTGCTTGTTGTTCCGTGTGCAGTTGCTTGAGCATGGTTCTAAAATCGGCCATCTTTTTCAGTCGTATACACGTAGGCAAATGAATGTGAAACTATTCATCACAGTTCTGTCCACGTTTGTGTTCCCCCTCAGGAGAAGCTGTTCAGACGCACCAGCAGACGGACGCCAGGAGTGTACATGTGTATGAGAACCAGCGATGGAACCCAATGGCAGGATACACAGACAAGTAGGAACCTTTCCCCTTTCAGTGCTCGTTTAAAGGCTGTTGGCCCGACTCTCTCGCTAAAACATTTTCTGGCTTTGGCAAAACGTGTTTCTCCAGAGGACTCCCCACAGACCGGCCCATGTGGAGTGACGAAGGCGGGCTGAAGGAGTGCACCAAGGGCAGCACACACCCGCCCTCCCCTGAGTGGTCCTGGGTGGGTCATATCCTAACGTTAAATCCTGCACACACGTTTAATTTTTTTTTTTACATCACCATCTAATTCTCTGCCATCGACTCGTGTCTCAGGTGTCAGAGTGGACCCTGGACTACAACGTCCTCGGGGGAACAGACAAAGAAGGGTGGCAGTATGCTGCAGACTTCCCTGTGTGAGTGACAGCATCTTCTCAGGTCCTTGTCTTAGAGAAAGCAAAAATGAAAGCAGCCAATGTAACGTGTGTCTTTGTCCTGCAGCACATTTCATGGCCACAAAACTCTGAAAGACTTTGTCCGGCGCAGGAGATGGACGAGGTGATCGCACTCACTTGAACATTTCCGTTCAGTTTAAAATGTCACCATTTTCTTCATCATCACGACGATCACCTTTGTGTCCTTCATACAGGAAGTGTAAGATCACGTTGAGGGGTCCGTGGCAGCAGGTCCCGCCCATCCCACTGAGCGACATCTCTCTGATGCCGTGTCTGGCCCAGAGCAGGATGGAGCAGGTCCCCGTCTGGGCCGTCAGCGACAAGGGAGACGTCCTGTGTCGGCTGGGAGTCAGCCCCCAAACCCCAGCGGTGAGGAAGCTGTGCAGAATACGTCTCAATCAGAGGACTTCACACCTCTTCTCCACAAACACTGCATTCGCTAATTAACTCCAGTGCGTCTGATCTCACAGGGCAGCTCGTGGCTACATGTCGGCACGGATCAGCCGTTCAAGTCCATCTCCATCGGTGGAGCCAACCAGGTGTGGGCCATCGCCAAGGATGGAGCCGTGTTCTACAGAGGCTCCGTGTCCCCGCAAAACCCTGCAGGTGAGTCGAGGACGTGAAGCTCAGTGTGACACTGTACGAGCAAAATGTCTGCAACAGAAAAGCCCAGTAAAGGTTTGTTTTTGAGTCGTATGAGCGCCAGTACTTTTTCTCAGTAATGATCCAAATGAAGCCCAACACCCGGCGTTGTCGTCCCTCTACAGGGGAATGCTGGTACCACATCCCGTCTCCTCTGAGGCAGACCCTCAGACAGCTGTCCGTGGGCCGGACCTCTGTCTTCGCTGTGGACGAGAACAGTGAGTGGAGTTTGTTTTTCAAACACTTGAGAATTGGACAATGTGAATTCAAATGGTGTGGAACTCCTTTTGCTGTCCTGTAGGTAACCTGTGGTACAGACAGGGCCTCGCGCCCAGCTACCCTCAGGGCTCCGCTTGGGAGCTGATCTCCAACAACGTCACCAAGGTTTCTGTCGGACCGCTGGACCAGGTCAGTTTTACTATAGCGTTCCTAACTGTGGCGTAGACAGGAAGTGGGGGCAGGAAATGACTTGGTAAAGGTTTTATTTATTTAAGCCATAAACCTCAGAGAGCTAGAACACAGTGAGGAGGGTGACGCTCGCCTCAGCCATCGAAGACGAGGAGTAATGATAACAAACCATGACTGGGTGGCGTTTGGCTCAGTGCTCTTGTTCTCTCCAGGTGTGGATCATAGCAGACGCAGTTCCTGGTTTCCCTGCTGAGAACGTGGGGGCTGTCGGTCACAGGCTGGGGGTGGGACCTGTGCAGCCCAAGGGCCAGTCTTGGGACTATGGTCTCGGGGTGAGTGCGCTAGCATTTAATGTAGCCCCTCCAATTCACATTTCATCCAACAGTCCCCTCATGAAAGCACATGTAAATTCAATAGATTGTCAAATTATATTTTCATGTTGTAAGCAATTAAAATAAAGCTTGGAAGAGATACTAAATTGTACGAGGGACATTCACCAGCTCACAAGTGTAAAGTTTCATGTTGTGATGAAGCTCTGTCATTTCCTTCATTAAAAGTCACTCAAACAGGAGTGAATAGTGCATTTGTTGGGGACTATTTTCAGCAGAGGACTGATACGTGTTTTGTGCAGCAAGTATTTAAAGCAACAGGTTCGGTGTGGGATCGACTCAAAATAATCGGCAATGCCTATATGTTCATGTTAATTATGTTAATCATTCAAATCCAGATAAAATAAAATAATACAAACAAGCAGTTATTTTGCTGTTTGCCATTTGAATTAATTTATTCACCTTTTATTTTATTAATCTGATTTATAGAACATTTAAAACATGGTTCCTGTATATCGTGGCCTTGCGCGATGCAGATGTTTAAGCATCATCACCATCTCTGTGTTTCTGATTTCCAGGGAGGATGGGAGCACATCAGTGTGAGGGGGAACTCAGCAGAGGCTCCTCGAGCCCCCCACCCTCCACCTGCCGGACCCCCTCGCAGCCCGCTCCCCCCGCGGCCTCCGACGCAAGCGAACGGGAACGTCGTTGGTGTGTAGCACCCCCCACGACATCCTCCTCTCCTGCCCTGTTTGTGCCTGGATCTACATATTTTTCCTCCTCAGACCAATTACCACAGGCACTTACCCCCTTTTATACAAAGGGAACTGCACAATCGCCCCACTGAGTTGATCTCTTACATTTGGGTTGGATCTGACGCTCGTCGATGGATGAATGTTACTCCCTGATCTGACTCGTTTCCCCGGCAGAAACCGTGTCGGCTTGCAGCGTGAACAAAACAGACAAGGGAAGCACAAGAGCGTTTTAAGAAGGATGGATGTGGTGGGAGAAGAATTTCACAGTGAGTGCATGTGTTTGTTCTGATGAGGCGTCGGCTTCTGGGTGTTTTTTTGGGGGATCTAGCAATAGCTTTTATTCTTCTATACAATATCCTGTGAAAACCTTAGAGGGTGGGGACTTCCATTAAGGGCTAAGGTGTGGGTACCAAACTAACTCGTCCTGGTTTCTAGAATCTAGTTGTTTTGTTTGTGCTGCATGTGATTTTATTTATTTATTATTTATTATTATGCATTTGTTGAATTTTGTGTCTCCAATATGTTTAGGTCTGTTACATGTGTGCAATGCAGTGTTCCTCACCCACAGGCCTCCTAAACACAGAGGGCATTCTCCAGAGGGAAAATTCCAGATATCCACACTGTATGAAAATATATTGCTCTTTAAATAAAAGTGACTATGATGACCAGTATGAAACATTCAGCCCCCTTCGTCAGATAAAACTCTCCGTGCTCCTGCAATGAGGAAAAGTTCTTCCAGTTAGTATCACGCCCATTCCCAGAACTGTCACAACAGCTTAAAAGAGGCATTTTGAAATGTGAAATAAAAAAATGTAATCTTCCTACATGTTTTGACATCATTTCACAGTAAATTTGGAAAACTCTAATCATCTGCCTTTTTCTTTTTTTTCAATGAAGCCATAACTGCCAACAGATACATTTTAAGTACTTAAGATACTTTGTAATTATTTGTGTCTGATGTGGTTTTTCCAAACTCACTGAACTCACCTCGTTAAATGCAAACTACAAATTCCGGCTCTAGATGATTAACGGGAGAAGAAAGAGGGAAAATAGTCTTGTGTCTATGTGGTGACGGGCGTCTGACCTTTCACAGCAGGCTGCTGTTTTTGAGCGTGTAACAAGCAAAATAGTTCTGAAAACCACTGGTAAACTGCAGCTGAAAAATGAATACAGAAAAAAATACTCATATTTATACCAGCTGTCACATGTACCAGGGTTTTGCAGCTTTGGTTCAGTCCTGGTCTGAGAAAACCACCAAGCTCCTTCACGCAGACTTACTATGTGCGGCTAAGACACAGAGACAATCAATCAACAACTAAATTAGAAGTTCATTTGCATTTATTTTCATATTAAACAGTGTAATTATAAACATTTCATTCAATTACACTAAGCATGATCAATATGAAGTAAAAATATCTTTAAAATCTACACGTTTAAAGGACAGAATGAGTTCCACGTCCGCTTCTCCTCGTCTTAATTTAACTGCTTTTTAGCCAACGACTGATATGTTCCTCTGATCGACTCAGCTTTAAGTTACAAAATGAAACCTCATACCTACAACTCAAGTTACATCATTTCCCATTTACAGACAAAAAAAATTTTACATTTATATACACATCGGAACAGTTCAACATTAAGTTACATTTTTCAAATGTGCAAGATTAAGCAAAAATGTATACTGTAGTCAAATAAAACATAATTTTCCTTAAATAAATGTTCAAGTTTAACTGAAGCACAGGCTGCTGGTTTTTAAACAGAGGTTAACATCGTCTAAGATACAGTGCCTTCTGTACGGGGCGGAGGGAGATGGTGACTAACTACTACAGGTGGAGTATAGCTGTTCCCCAGGTGAAATCTAACATGATTCGAGCCATTGAAAGGAGAGAACCATACAGTATTTGTAGAACTTACAGTTTTCAAAGAACCGAGTTTATAGCTGTACATGAAAACCTGTACAGAAAACCTTCCTGTAGCTGTACAACCCTGCACAGCCACAGAGACGACGGGTGGCCTGCAAACGATGACGCACGATGAAATGCTCAATCAGGGTCCTTTAGGAGGAGAATGCCATCTGAACAGGTTCATAAAGTTTGACACAGTAAAAAAAACAAAAGGCAGACAACTCTGATAAAAGCAGCAGTGTTATTTGTTCTAGTAGTGACATTTTTTTGTATGAAGCTTTAATAAGTCCCTGCACGTTACTTAAGAAACGCCGCCACGTTTCACCAGATCATCCTATGACCTCCTCCGCAATTTTCACCCGATACATGGAATTCATTGCACATCTGTAACCAAACAGCTCAACACATTTCTTCATTCTGACATTTAAAAATAAAATCTCAAAACTTTTTTTTTTTTTTACAATCTCACTTGACGTGTGATTAGAAATTTCGTAGTGATAGTGAAGTTGTCTTTACGACATCGACGGCGAATGTGATGAGACCGAGTGACGAGGAGTTGAGACGAGAACCGTCCGAGCAGCTTCCTGCACGTTTCAGAGCATAAAATGAAGCGTTGCAACATAAATAACTTGTTTGAGCTTTTTCCTCCCCACTGTTAAGGATTAATATGACAATTCTTGTCAAATACCGGCCACAATTCTTACCGAGATGTCTCAAAAATATGAAACTACTTACTGTAAACGCTCCTTTCAAACACAGATGAAGGAGCGTACAGTGCGTCACCTCTGCAGATGAGGGGTTGATGATTATCCAGTCATCCTCTGTGTGTGTGGATGGTGCTTCCTAACTTTCAACCTGCTACAGAAGGATACCACAGTTTCTCTCCATTTAGGAGATAGTGACTACACCCAAAAAGAAAATAAAAGGTTACGAAAAATGAATCACTCTTTCCAGAAAATAAAAAAGGCAACCACTGAAATAATCGCACAACATGAAGGAGCAAAATCAACAATGGTGCAGAAACAGCTTGAATCTTCAGTTTTACATCAGCTGAAATCAAAAGAGCTTATTCCTAATCGGCTGTAGTGAGAGCTTTGCCAGCCCAGTGTGTCAGTTAACAGAGAACATATAAAGTCTTTTTTTTTTTTGGTGACGCAAAAGTCCTGGAGAAGGAGTGCACTTAGACACACAACAAAAAGAAGCAGCCAAACACTTGGAATGAGCTCGACGAGTCTTTAAAGCAAACATTTAGAAGCTCGGCCCGTTTGTAGTCATTTTCTGTCGTCTCTTTTTTTCTGTTTTATTTTTTTTATATTCCAAAGTGTAATTGCACTGAACTGAAATCACACACACTGATGTAGCTGGAGAGGTGATGTGACTCAGGCTGGGACTGGGCCTCGTCCGTCTGTGTTCGCTGAAAGTCATTTCACAGCCTTTGTTGTCATGAGCGGCTCCATGAAGAACAGTTCTGCCTGAGAGAAGCCTCCACGGTTCGCCCCACGAGACGTGCCCTGCGTCCTCAATCAGATGATGTCCATTCCCCAAAAAGTGCGATTCAAGTTCATTTCTGAGTAGTGTGACGGTCAGGGGTCCCTTCATTTATCACACTAGTCTTTTTCTCCATCTTCACTGCTTCCTGTGGTGAAGTAAAGAATAAGAAGAGAGTTTAAACAACTGAATATCACTCAAGCTTGACTATTTCATATTATTTTAAGAACTAAAGAACATGGTACATTTAAAATCTTAAAAACACATTTAAGATGTCAATAATTAGTAAAATCAAATATCTTCATATATTTGAACCAGGAAATGCATATATATTAAAAATTTTAAAAATCATTTTGGAGGACTAATTTATTATTTTGTGAACTACACTTGTCTGTTTTGTTATTTGGATAGCTCTGTTTGGCTAACAGCTTGGTTCTAACAAATCCACCCACCTTCACCTCTAAGGCTCCATAATTAGCATGTTAAATCATGTTATCTTGTTATTACAGAGAAAATTCCAAGCAGCCTACAGAGACTTTAGCTTATGCTAAGCTAAGTAGCTACCTGGAAAAGCTTGAAATTTACCGTACACACACACGAGACTGGTACTGATATTCTCATCTCAAACTATTTCTTGAACACAATGCTCAACTCGCCTCCTTGTTCGATGTCGGAGTCGGTAAGA
The DNA here is from genome assembly GCF_009819705.1 of Hippoglossus hippoglossus. Taxonomy (NCBI): domain Eukaryota; kingdom Metazoa; phylum Chordata; class Actinopteri; order Pleuronectiformes; family Pleuronectidae; genus Hippoglossus; species Hippoglossus hippoglossus. Next base: position 15,835,207 of record NC_047158.1, read on the forward strand.
TGTGTGAGGGAGAAGCTAGCGATGCTGGCCGGTGAGATGGAGAAACGGGAGTAGTTGGAGGAGCCGCTCCAGCTGGGCTCCAGCATGCGCCCTGCTGCCGGCGGCGGAGAGGAAAAGCGAGATGCCGCAGATGAAGACATCGCCTTAGATAATGGGTCTTTATCCGTCTGGAGCAGGAAGGCTGGTGAAGGGGAGGAGAAGTCATCGTCCCACTCAAAACCACCACCTGCAGGGAACCAACGAACAAGTCACGACATGTAATGGCAGAGACACATTTCCCGTAGCTGCATCCATTTGGTGTGTTTTAGTGTTACCCTCTTCATCCGTGGAGCTTTCAGAGTTGGTGAACCGGTTTAGGTAGCTGGCAGTGGACACTGGGCTGCTGAACTCTGGTACCTGACTGTTTAAACCTGAAGAATGGTCAGCCAGCTCCTTGGTGGGAGTCTCCTACATCAGAGGGCATAACAGGTTAATCAGAATGGCTGCACACGTCGTCTTAGTAGATGCAAACACAAGACTCCAACCCTAACCCTAAACAGATAATGCTTTACCTGGTCAAACAGGTAGACAGTGACATCGTCGAAGAAGGACACAGCTCGTCTGGAGTTATCGGCATTGCTCCTTGAAGAAAATGACGATGACTCGGCGTTCAGAGCGGTGGGTTTCAACAAGCTCTTCAGGTTCTTCGCTCTACTGTCATCTGAGACAATGAGCGGCACCGGATGCACGGTGTCATCCTCGCTTTCTGAGCTGGAGCTGTGCAGCCGATACGCACGTACGTCATCGTCGGAGTCATCACTGTTCTCGTCCTCCTCATCGGCATCCACGCCATCCTCCTGCACATCTAATCCTGAGCCGTCCCGCCGCCCCAGGTAACGCCCCTCCACGTCCGACTCTCTTATTTTATGACTATCACTGGCGTAGGTCCTGGTTAGTTTAGCGTGAACTGCGTTCTCCTGCTTTGATGGAGCAGCAGAGGGAAGTGGAATTGAGGTTTCTGGATCTGTAGACTGGTCTGGTTGATCGGGAGTTGTTGTTGCGTCCTTGATAAAGTCAGATTTGTTTTCATCTTCATTAGGGCTGATGGTTGCCTCCCCCTCACGTTTCTCTGTGATGTCTGAATCTACCTTTGAAAACAGGCCCCAAACATGAATAGTAGGCTTTTCTTCTGCCTCAGCTTGTGTTTCAGCAGCTCCAGAAGATTTCTGCTGAGACATTAAAGAATCTATATCGCTATCCCCGTGAAGCTCCAGTGCTGGACCTGCAGAGGGTTTGCTGCCCTCGTCAATTGAGTTCCTCAGCCACGGGACTTCAGCAAAAACTCCAGACTCTTCAGACTTCTTCTCAGGTTCTGACTCATTGTCTGAGAAGTAGGCAGAGTCTCTGTAGTTACTGCCCATGGGCAGGTCCTGAGCAGGAGGTACCTGATCAGGCTGCTGGGCTTCAGCAGCATCCTCACTATGAGTATCTGGAACAACTTCTACTTCAGAAATGATGATTTCTGGTGGAACCAGATTTGCTGCAGCAGTGCACTCTTCCGTCTCCTCTTCTTCTTTGGCAACATTCGTGCCGTTTTTGACGGGGGAGTCGACTGTGGCATTAGCCTGAAAGTTCCATTCAGGAGACTCCAGGTTCTCTGTCTCATACCCACTGTCTGATATTTTGTGTGGAGGCTGGAGTTTGTGTTGAGCTATTTGACCATTCAGCTCTTCCCCCGGTTCCCCAAGTCGGTGGATATCAAGGGAGTCGAGAGAGTCTGGTGTCTCTGCTGAATTATCTATAGTTGGTAGAGTGGTGGACATACTGTCATCCAGTAAACTGTCCTGGCTGATCTGGTCCAACGATGGCCCAGAGACCAACAGAGAAGATCTGACAAGAGGTTCTCCGTTAGTATCCACAAAGGATTCTTCATGGTCAGACAGAGTGGTTTCCAGTTCTATATCTGCATCCTCGAGAAGTTCACTCAACAGATCGTTGCTTGTAAGGTCTTCACTGTGTCCGATGTCTGAGGACAAGACTTGGACTTCCAAGTTTTCAGGCATTTCACTGTCTACAAGTGGAGCACTATCCTTTGAGGTTCCAAGGTCGACTTCAAGGCTGGGAAGTTTGGCATCTGTGCACCATGAGTCTATAGTGGCACTTTCAGAGAATGCAGGGCTGTGGGCATCACTTTGACTAATGACAACCTCAAACCTTTCTGAGGTAGAATCAAAACCGGAGTCTACACCTCTGTCTGAGGCTTGCAGCAGACCAAGGTCTTCGGTGGAAGAGCTATTTCTAACTGGCAGCTGGTTGCTTGTGTTATCGTCTGTGACCACTGTAATGGAAGGCACCAGTGTTTTATTTTCTACCAGAGACTGACTAAACTCCCCAAAGCTAGTATGTGGAGAGTCTACAAGTGTCTGTCTTGAGGATGTGCTACTTGCTGCAGGATTGGAATAAGTATCTGCTGTGTCTAAGCTGCCTAAAGTCTCAAGATTGTCCCAAGAACGCATTTTGAATGTGTCTTCAGGTTGGTGGGCTACGCCAGGTGAAAGAAAATTCTGCTGTGGACTTAAGAAACTTGATCCATCTTTCATCAGGTTCTGCTCTGTGAGAAACATAAAGTTGTCTGCTAGTTTATCAGTGTTCAGAAGCACCATCATATCTGTGTTTTCCTGGTCCCCTTTCACAGGATCTACCCGCTGAGTGGCTTCTGAATGATCCTCTAAAAAAGAACTCCCATAGGATTTATCGTCATCTGCATCTTGAATGTCCAAAGGTAAACCTTTGTGGAAAGGGTTCCCGTTGCGCTCTGGAAGCTCCATAAAAGTCTGTGTCCAGGAAGGGGAATCCTCTTGCTTGGACCCTCCCTCTGTAAAAATGTTGGTGTGATATGGGCTGTCATTTTCAAGAGATGACCATATGTGACTGTCTGGTAAATAGGAATCCTTGGAGTCAATGCTTTGGTGGAAAAAGTCAGCATCAGTGCTGGACTCATCCAGACGGACATCTTGGAGAACAACAAAATCTTGCCGGCCTGAACTGTAGTCCATGACTTGTCCTCTGTTCCCATCTACCCCAACATTGCTCTCCCCTTGTTCTTCTAGTTGTATGTAATATTCATTTCCATTGCATGGCTTTTGTGCATCAAACACTGGTACAATCCCAGGTATTCCTGATGGAGTGTTACCACTTTCTGTGCCCACTGCTCTACCTTCCAGCTCAGGGAAATGGGCCTGGATATCTTCACTGGAAGCAGGAAAGAACATGCTGTGGTAGTTCAATGTTGTGTCCATGCCTGAGCGACCATGGCTGCCTTCATAGTGGTCATGCTTAGCTGCCTCCCAAACATACTCAAAGCTGAGACCTTTGCTAGTTTCAGTGACGGTCAGAACCTCATCGATCTCTTGTCGCAGGGCATCATCAGCAAACTGTTCCAAGATAGGGAATGAGGAATGGCTAATAGTGGTCTGCCGTGTGGAGGGGTTGGGCTTGAGAGCATCCCAGCGTTGCTCAAAATCTTCTTCTATGTCCTTCTGGCCTTGCATGCGCAGGTAGATGAGCAAACGGTGCACTTCCTCTGCTGTAGCCCGCTTTTCTGGGGACAGCCAGCAGAACTGCAGGACCTCGAACCTGCAATTACACATGAATCAGACGTCTCCTTCTCTTTCCAATGACCAAATACTTGTTTGTTTCTCATTTTTGACTGCACTATTTTTACACAATTTATTCTAATACACATTTTACACACAGACTCACCATCTGTCAGAATAGGGCAGCTCCAACTGTGGCTTGAAGAGTTTGACTTGTTGTTCCTTGATCACATGATTGAGAACCTCGCGGTCAGACAGATGTGGATACGGCTGCGTTGCGCTCTCAAAGAGCTCCCACAACGTCACCCCCAAGGCCCTGCAGACGGGGGAGGACAAATTAGCTGTTGGAATTTATTGCAGGTCAAGAGGTGTGTTGTTACGAATATCCAAAGCCAAGAGAACAGTTGGTATTAAACAAACTACATGATTTGTGAAGTAAGTATAATCAGGGCCTAATTCAAACACTTCACTATGAGTTTCTCTTCAGTTGAGGATCATTTTAAAACATATTTTCAATCAGGGGGAAATCTGGCCTTTGTAACCAGAACTGACTTACGCCATTCTGAAATTTATGGATTGAAGTTGGGCAATGGGTCATGAAGTCAGTGAGGGGCTGAGAGAACTATACAATATGGAGAGATGCAGAAGTGTTGCAGTTTTAAATGTCCCTTTACCTTTTTTTGGACATTAGTTGGATTTTTGGGGGATTTATAAAGTGTTATGAGCAGAAAGGGCTTTTGAATTATGAGGGTTTTTTTAAGTCACCAGTTGTCAGTGTAGAGCTGTGGTCATGAACCTACCACACATTGCTGGGCTTGGTCTGTTCTATAGTGATCACACCCCCGTGGCGTTCACCCACCAGCTCAGGAGCCAACCAGCGAAGCGGAGCAAACACATCATCCTCAGTGATGATGTAATCCTCCTGTAACAACATTATCAACATTTCAATAATCAGTTGACTCTGGAAATACCTGAACAACAAAGGATGAGTACATTGCAAGATGGAGAAAATGGACAATGTATTCAGAACAGTCAGTAAGTATTTGTTTTATTATTCCTATTCAGATTTCATAATGTATGCGTTTGTTAGATGCAGGTTTATGGATGACATGTGCTCAGCAATTGTTGTTGCTGCTGGTATTTCTTTTTTGAGTCAAAAAAAGAAAAAATATTCAATAAAAGAGTGTAAAAAAGTGTACATACTGTACATTAGTTCTCATTGAGGCAGTGTGCTCTCACTTTGCCTCTCCCTTTCTTTACAGAAATAGATTCACTGGGTGACCTTCTGAGTATTACATTCAGACAGCCAAACTGTCAGATCAGCAGTATTTGAGGAATGCATGCATCAGAGAGTTGCCTTAGGACGTATGTAGCAGGCAGCAAGTTACAAGAGAAGAACAATGTTAATTCTTCAGTGAAATAAGCAGTTGATCAAAAGCAAAACATCTGCGACAATGAACAACATTCATTTTCACCTCAACGGGAGCTGGCGTTGGGATTTAAGCTCAACAAATAACCAGACTTCAGATGAGCATCTTAAATACATAAGCCCCATGAGTGGAGTACCTCTCGACTATTTTATTAAGGAATCTGAATTTGTTAAATTTGGTAAATGTAGAATCTTCTTACAATAAACTCGTCCGTAGGATGATTTGGCGTTGGTAGTGCTACTTGAAGCATGTTTTTGCCTTTACTTCACCCAAACTTAACAACAGTTTGAAAGCTCCAACTTTATGTAATTTACATGTGTTCTATGTTTAACATATTAGGATTTCCATTTCACTGCAAATGTCGATTTTTAGGCTAAAAAAAAAATCTGATAATTGAGACACTCCATTGAATTTACCAATGTTCATTATAAATTACTGGATCAGTCTTAAAATGTCTTCATCAAAAAAAAAAGTTGTTATCAAACAAACATCACTCAGATAGTGTTTTCACTGACTGATCTCACTCACTCACAAATCCCTGCATGTATATTTGTCTCTTGATACTTTACAAAGACTCCAGATGGTGCTGTTAACCTCACAGGGACTTAATGCCGCTCTGGATTGCTAGCACCTAGCGGGCACTAGGAGAGCTATACAGAATTCAGGGGTCTTTTCATTTGGTGCATTTATTCAATGCGCACAAGGCAGTGTGGTTGAGGCAGTGTTTCAGAAACCTTATTTAGCAGTAAAACTAAAAGAAATACACCCATCTTGTGTGTTTGTGTGAACTGGACCTGGTCAGAATATACAGATTCATAAGATAGTAGTGAAATGAATTAATCTCTATGCAGAAATGTCACACAGAAAAAGAGTTACAGCTTACTTTGTATCTGTAGGGTCCAATTCCATAGTCTCCTACTCTGACAGTAAGATCTCCCGTCAGGTAGCAGTTCCTCAGAGCCAAATCACTAGAGAGGATGGACAAAAAACAAAACAGATAGAAGTTTGTTAGATTCTTTATAGGCTCAATATTTACCAAATCACTCAATCAGTCATTCGGAAGACTGCTAGACAAATAACCAGAAGCGGTTTGTTCTTGCCATTTTTTTGCCTGAGCATCATTATTTGGCTGGTGTTCAGTGTGTAGAAAACGAAAAGGAATCTACCATATACTCTTAACCTCAAAGGCTACGGCTACAGTGCAAGAATCAAGGACAGAGGAAACTGTCAAGGAGCCTCAATAACTTACAAGAAAAACTACAGGAAATATAATATATATAACGTGACCTTATTCACCTCTGTTCTCCACTTTGCAACAACACTCATACAGGGGCTATTCCGGACTTATGCATACAGCAGCAGGGTAGTTTTCTAGAGCGAAACACAAGCTATCTAAACCTTTTGTGTGTCGCCCAGGAGAGGGTGTAAGAGGCCATGGGGCTGTCGCTGCACATTAAGCAGACATATGGTAGTTCATTCACTCTGAATGAGGTGACAGGCTTTGGTTTCCCATTAGCCCCGAGGTATTCCCTGTGCACAAGTTCCAAGTCCATTTTACCCGCCTAACAACAAACACTGCTGACACCAATGTTCTTGTGTGCATATGGCCAAGCTACAGTCAGACCCGCTGAAACCGCTGTAAGATTGATGGAGATTTATTTTAAACCCTCCTGTCCCCCTGCTGTTGGCTGAGGGCCCAACATACAGTAACACGGCAGGAGGGAAACAGGTCCAACATCTTAACCCTACAAGGCTAATGCGTAGCGCGGTAGTGGACGCTCCCATACCATAAGACACCCGTGCGGTTTGGTGCAACTTTATTTAAACCGTTAAATGACATCATCCGTGTTCAAGAGGAAAAGGAAACAACCTTTCATTTTAGATTCTGAGTGACACAGTGGTTAAAAAAAACATACACTACCAATAATTGTTGATAATCACCTTTCAGAAAATGTTTCATGATGTTTACATTTTCAATAAAAAAACGGAAAGTCGATCATCTTCTCTTCATTCAGTTTGGAAGGACTGCACCCTGTAACTGGACTAAATATTGAAATGTTTGCACTATTGTCAACAAAGAATAAACATAAAACCTCCTAAAAATGTCTAGTTTGTTAGTTGCTCGACAGAAAAATAATCCCAAACTGAATATTTGGGTGTTTGCGACTTTTGTTTGAAAACAAGATATGTGAAAATGTCACTCAATGGTAAATTTTTCAGTACTTTTTTCACAATCTAAATGATCAATTGACAAGTTCACAGTTATAATTATTAATAAATAAAATGATTAGCAACTAACATTATTCAAATTATTCGTTGTGACTATTCTTTAGTGATATAATTAATGCAAATATGTTTAAAGGGCTAAGAGAAGTTGAATCTGCACCTTAGACAAAAAATCTAATGATTATTCTCCTCCAGTCAGTAAATGAAAAATGTACAAATAAAGACATTAGTAGAAAACTGTTTGAAAATTACTTCTTACAGACGGACGTAATTGTACTTCCTACAAAAAGGGAAAAGGCAAAACATACTATGAAATCAGATGAAACTCTGAAGGAGTGCTGGATTAATGAGAACTCTCAATTTTAGTCAAACATGTAAGATGTGATTAAGGCTGAGTTAATATCAGTAAAACAATCTAATTGCAATATTATTGCTAGTATAAGTATTGAATGAACATTAACTTAAAATAAGCTTTTGAGTTTCTGGTGGCAAAATAATAAATCTCAACAAAGGTTATTCGTGTTCCTGCTTCCCTCTACGGTTTGTGAATGAGAACATTCAGTCATGACACACAGCACATTGTGTGTGTGTTTGCTCTTCTGCAGCACCACCGCTGAAGTTTCAGCTTTGGATATCAGCCCACACAGCACCAGGGTCTGTGGTGCTTGTACCATCAACAGCCCTTCAGTCACTTCTGTCAGCATGTGGGGTTGAACTCAGTTTCTGTAACATTGTTTTAATATTTTTTTGTTAAAAGAGCCAGAGAAATATTTTTAATAATAATAATTATTTTAATATTTGTGCATAAACTCAAAATTATATATCACTTTCGATTAAATGAGTTTCAGTTAAATTAGTTCAAATGGAGGGAAGCCTGTAGAACTTCCTCTGGGTTGTAACAAGGCCCAATACGAGGCTATCCTTTTACATGCAAAGCGCAGAATCATCATATCCTTCTGGCAGCGGACAGCTGACACTGTGGCAATGCATGGGAGCTGTGTAATTGGAACCCTCTGAGCTTATTCTGAGCATGCAAACTAGAGCTGATGAGCTGCGCATCGTGTGTTGCCCTCAAGCCACACATTTCCAACACCCCCTTTGCCCTGCTGGCTGCTAGTGGCCAGACATCCTGTACTCACTGGGGTAAAAATGAAACGGAACCTCTGTGCTACACAGACCTTTTTTGGAGAACACCGTTACTCCTGCGACGGGTTGGACAGTAAGCACTTAAGTAAAACCAACAGTTGACATAAGTCTTAACTATCATATCTTACATGCTTTATGACTCTCGTCAGTTGCGAGACACTACATATGTATCAGATAGCAAGAAAAAGGTGCAACAGTATTCGTTGATCTGAACATTTGGGGCAACAATATAAAAGTGAATTATATGTGATGAGACATGATTTTAATAAGCTGAAATTATCTTGATATAATATGTATTAAGTTTTAATTTATTGAAATGGACATGTTAAGGTCATGATAATAAGACAACTAAATGTGTAACCTACGTATATGTAATCGACATCTATTTATTCATTCAGTAAATCAGACTGAGGCACAAAAAGATAAAGTAAAGAATCTGTGAGAGGAGGACATCATCTTATCTTATCTTATCTTAGTGTTTTAGTGTTTATGGCAATGCTGAGCTAAGTGGGAATAAAACCTGAGCGTTTACTGTAGTGTTGCAATTCTGAAGTGCTACCTGTGCAGGAAGTTGTGTTTGTGGAGGTGAGTGACGCCAGCAGCAATTTCACAGGCCATCCTCTGCAGCTGCAGTAACTCAGCATTCCGGAACATCCAGTCCTGCTGAGACAGATAGCCCCGCAAATCCCCCTGCAAACACACACACACACACACACACACACACACACACACACACACACACACACACATTCATTAGCTCATCAGTATCAAAGGTAAACAGTCAACCGTCATTGAATTACAGCTACAGAGGGAATTTAACAAGGTGTCTTATTAGAATGCATTGTGCAGAGACCGCCACACAGGGGCAGTAGGCTCCCCTGTTCCTGTCTCCTCAGCACTTCTCACTGCTGATGTGAGAGCACCAAATAAGGGTAAAGCTGTTTAATGGACCTCTATGCTGTGTCACAGGAGTTTATAAATAAAAGAGTCCAGCTCACGTCAGTGAAATTTACTGTGCTTGTATCTGGTTGGGTTTCTCAAGAGTGGATGTGATAACAGATCAAGTGAAGCAGGATGAGGCACTTGGACCATTAGTTACAACCCAACACAATGAACAAACACAGGCTTATACACACGTACGGTTAGAAAGTGATAATAAAAGTCTTATCGAATGCTGCATTTTGTCTCAACAATGTGACTGATCACCGTGATGTGAGAAGCTGATACAAGAAAGAGAATCTGAAACAAGAGGTTCAGATCACAGTGGTGGAACTGAGCCCTGAGTGACAGTAAATCTAAATTTCAACAAGGGTCTCAGCTGTGTGCAGGTTCCCAACCCTGGGCTGCGTGGGAACTTCTGGAGACACCTGTGGTTATCAGTCATCAGCATGTAACAGACGCTACAACAGTTGAGAGCCGTCTATTACAGTATACTGTACTTTGAGCCTTTTAATATTCCAGTGTGTGCAAAAAAAAAATCTGTGCGTTACCGTAGCTAAACCGCTTATCATGGCTAGCTGGAGGAGCTGGTGCCAATCCCAGCTCGCACTGAGTGAGAGATGAGGTACAGGGCTGACATAAAGAGACAAACATTTACACTCACATTCCCAACCAGGGGCAATTTAGAGACTCCAATCAACCTGCTTGTGTTTTGACTGTGGGAAGAAATTTAAGCAGGCACAGGAAGAACATGCAAACTCCACACAGAAAGGCCCCCGGCTGGTTGGCTGGTTCAAAACCAGAAACTACTTGAGAGAGAGTGCATTTTATTGATCTGCTTATTTAAATTTTCCTAAGTGTGTAAGCAATGTGTCGTTTAGGTTACGTGTGTTTTGGAGATTATGATCACCGCGGAGTCAAAGCATAAGAGAGGGCTGATTAACCAGCAGAACTGAGGTTCCCCTGAGGAATTAGCTACTAAGAACATACTGTACACAGACACTGGAGTCACAGAGTATAGGAGGCCCTTTTGTGCAAAATGTCAAGTCACATGCAGTTTACTTCTCCCTGAGCTGTCTCACTGCAAAGCAGCTTAGATCAGTCCTCTTATGCGAGCAATATTTAAGTGCTTCTACCACATTTAACCCCATATACACACACATATATGTACACTAGCATACAACTAAGTTAAAACTGAGTTGTGGAACTGATATACTCTGATTCATATTAATGACGTCATGCATCGTATTTGCATTCTGATGGGTTTTAGTCCGTTTCAGCAGCTCAATCTGACATTGCACAGACTTTGTACTCAGAGCTTGCAGAGTAAAGTCTGCTTAATGTCTGGATTTGGTGATTTGTGTTCACACAGGTCCTGCAGGTGATGTCTGGAAAAGTTCAGGGTAAGAGTCCACGTGTGAAAGCAGCTTCTGTCCGTCACAAGGCACATTGCATCCATCTAATGCAACTAAGTAACAAACTGCTGCTCAGCCTCTCTGACACTTGTGCTGTAGAGAGAGGTGTGCCTCGCGCTGTCTTCCTTGTTAAGTATTCAAGGTTTGTCTAAAAAGATGTTAGGTTTGTTGATAGGTGATTAGCGTTAGGGCTAGCTAAAGATGTCTGAAACAAGGTCCATTAATAGAAACTGTCCGTGCCAAATAATTTTGAAAGAGCAATAGCCAATGGGTAAACCCTAAAAACACAGCAGGCCGACCGCTGGTGTAACTTCAGTCGGTCGCACGTCACTCTGTTGACCAATAGTGTAACTTGATCGCAAAATAAACTATCACTCACTCGGTTACAGACATTCGGGAACGTAGTGCTGGACCATGGCCGCTTCAGCCAAACAGGCAAAACAAAAAAAGAGGGAGGAACTCTGAGAAGGGGGTTTCACAGAAGAGCTAAATTGAATGTATGGTAAGTGATATCCTCTGCCTGTCTTTATTTGTGAAGGCTCCACAGCAGGTGATTAGGTCCAGCTTCCAGTGGGAGGATCCAGTGCTGTTAATGAAACAATATTAATGGTGAAAGGCCAAAACAATTAGGCCTTGTGTCTGACACATGAATAAACCAGACTCTGCCAAGTTCCCAGATCCCATTATCTGGCTCAGCCACCACATGATTGAGGTATGTCAAAGAAATAATGATTTTCAAGCTATTTTAAGTGGCCCCCCAAGCTGCTAGTGGATATTAAAGGCAGGCTATGCTATGACAATTTTTTGTAATCACTTATGAGCAAGTGGGCCATTAAAAGAACTGGGAAATCCAGGGTATTTCAATAAGAAAATCAACACATCGACACAAAAACCCAGATAAAAATCACAATCACCCAGGCAGAGTGTAACCAAACAGCCAGCTTTGTCAAATGAACTCAGATTTATTAGAGAAAATTCTGAAAATGCCAATTAGCCTAAAGATGTCCATAAGGACAGCAACCACATAAGGGCAGCTTTACCCACAAGGTGTATTACAATGTCCAGTGGGCTTTAGGGCAGACTGTGTGTTAAGTCTTACATCATGAATGCCATGACAATAACATAAAGAGCACTTCCATCACCTTGCGAGGATTGATGCTTTAACAGCCATAATAAATAAAGATGATCAACGACTTGCAAAAGCCAAACGAGTGTCCGACACCCTGAATCAGAGAAGGGTCCTGGCCAGGCACCAGACAGGGGATCCATGCATTAGAAGCTGTCACTCACACTATAGTATGTGACATTCTGTGGCCTCTGCACCAGTTGCTTGATGTATTTTAATGTCTAAAATGCTTTGAGTCAGGGTTACCCAGCACGGGTGATACAGGACAGAAAAAAACACCATCAATCACCAGGCTGTCTTTGGGAACGCCCCTGTCTATTAGTTTTTTGGGATTCACCTTGTACACAGCACAGCTGCAGTGTCACATTACATGTTTCAACATCTAGGGGATGATTGACAAGGCCTGAAGTAGTTAAGAGGCCACAGACAAGTCGTCTTTAACTGTAAATGCAACCAGATATCAGACTCACTACTTGTTTTTACATGAATTTAAGTTTTATGTGGAGGCAGTGCAAATGAAACTTGGACATGTTGACACGTATTGTGTAAGGATGAAGTCCTCCAAACTCTTTATTGGGCTCTAGATAACGAGTTTAGACCTGACTCACTTGCACTAACCTCACACATTATCACCTTCAACAAACAGGACCTGCTCTCGTCATGGCATCTTTCCTAATGGCTGGTAGATGCCTGTGATAAGTCATTCACCTTGACTCCTTTCCATCTCCTGTCAGAGATGTTACTAGAGCTGGCAGGGAAAGACCACAATGCCAGGACACCGGCCAGGCCTGGGCAGCTGACAATACTCCAACCAAACAAATATATAGTATGCAATGTCTGGCTAGATGAGTTGGACTAGATCCTGCTGGACCAGGTTTCCAGGTCGGAAATATGAGAAGGCAAGGTGGGGTTAGTCTAAATATTTTGTGTCACCTAAACAACATGCAGCTCCATTTTCCTGCAAGCAAATTGAAAGTGGCAAACATTCAAACTGTCTATGCCTCTGTGCTGCTAATTTATCATTACATACATTTAAAGCCAAAAGAAGAGTGTAATGCTTTCTTATCAACTTCGAATGGATCATTCATGGTTACAATGAAAAGGGGCACACAGTATCTTGGCATCAAGCAGTTAGTGGGTGGACCAGTGCCCATCTTGTGCACCAAGACACCCACCCCCACACTAATATTAATCTTTTATAGTTGCGAGTATAACAGGTGTCATCTGATTCAACTCATGTATTGAAGAAAATAGACTGTGGCTATTTCTGAGGTTGTAATACAAGTTAGTGATTCACATGTGAAGAATTACCTGCTTTTCCTGATCAACTCCACCCTTGGGTGTGATTTACTACTGTTCAGAATAGCTGTAGCGCTACTTTGTTTTCAGATAGCTTTCCTGGTCAGATCTGCATACATGTAGGTGCATTTTCTTGATGTACAGTACTTTTCTATTCAATTGAATGATAATCTCCAACAACCAGTCAAATTGCTGAATATATAGTCACAACCTCCCTTTCTTTTGATGAGTTATACTGTTAAATACTGGCCAAAGGGTGTTTGTGTAAAATTCCGTCATAGTTAGTGACTGAATTTCTGAGTTATGGACAAAAAAGTGTTTTGTTTATGCAGTGACATTGACCCTTAACCACCAAAATCTTATCAATTCTTCCATCATTGATGGTTTTTCCCTCAAAAGAAATTCCCTCAAGGCTTTGCTGAGGCATTCCGTTCATGACAATGGGAAACGCTGAAAACATTGAGTGTCGTCAACACATAAACATAAACACACATAAAATGGACAAACGTATCCACGAAGAACCACAGTGACAAAAAAATGTTTTAACACCTATCACCTATTTAATGCATAGCTCTCATCATTATTTGAAGCATATGCAAACGTAATGGTAGTGTTTATTATACTGGCTCTCTCAAATTATGCAGTTTTTGCTGGGACTACTGCTTAAGTTTACTGAACGGTGACTCCATTCTTGGGGCTGTACTTCAAACTCACCTTCAAATGTAACATGATCACTGTTTGTGTTGATTACACACTGGCCTGATTTCACCTGTGCTGTGTTTTCCATCCTGTTTACTAAATTAAAGTAATGACTGAGAGCACTTGACACAAAAAGCTAAACAACTTTAAGTACTGCATTTTTTATCATAAAAATGTGTCCTATTAAAATAAATCAAACAAACACAGTGTTGTATAATTTTAAGGTAACACAGATTGCTTCGTTGCAAGTCAGTGGGCACTCACAGGAACAGCTCCCTTTACTTTAGACTGAAATCAACAGTCTCCGACATACACAAGGTTCTGCCTATTAAAATGCACAAACACAGCAACTGGTAGAAGTGACACCAGAGGAGCGTAAATGGAGCCTGTTGCTTAACTGGGCGAGGTGGGAATGTGAGAAGTCCCAGACTTAGACAAGCTATGCGACTTCAGCAGGAGGAGGGGAGTTGATAGGGGGGGGCTCGCTGCAGTCAGAGCCCGGCCCACACAGGACAGATAAAGACAAACAGTGCATAAATCCGCTGCCATAGTGGAGTCTGAAACAGTTCAATGTGTTAAGAGCTAAGTTGGGATTGAGACGGAGAGCTTTCAGCACAGGTAGTCGACAGGGCCGGTCAGCTATGCAGGCTTGCTGGACGGTATTTAAAGAGGTCAAGCCCAATGAATTTGTGAGCTTGACAGAATGACAAGAGCCAATTGTCAGATTTGTCAATTAATGAAGCCTTCCAAGTGAGGAAGTGCTAACATAGACAAAAATAAACAAACCATCTCTCAATCACAAGTGCAGAAAGATTCAATAGAAGAAAACATGCATGATGTTAAATTTGTGTTGTTTTTTTTTTACATGGAACATCAATATGTAATTATTGATGTTATTCAATTATTTTCACACAATCTAAAACTTTTGTACAGAGCTGTAAATTAACAGCTGGGTGATTTTGCATTTGTTTACACAAATAATATTTAGGCCCCGCATTTGGTCACTCACCATTTCACAGTACTCAAAGACGAGCAGGAAGGGAATGGCCTCCACACACTGGCCTAGGCACTGGAGGATGTTTGGATGGTGCAGCACTCTGTAAAGATAAAATAAGATGAAGCCTAATCTTTACAATAAAACATTTGAATAAGATCTTTAAGACTTTCAAGGAGTCTGATGCAGTGTGTGAGAAGAAAGGTAGAGGGAGCTGCTAACATTACAGTGATGTAATGAAAGCTATTTTTGACTCAGAGCATGTCACACCACAGACATATCTATGATCTCACTGATATCTCAAAAGTAAATAAGGTCAATACTATCAATAATAAATTAAATACAATATAATTAACTAAGCCCAGTTCTCAGACAAGCAGGGTTACAGTGTTTTTAAAAAAAAAAAAAAAAAAAAAAATCTATATACCTGTATGGATCTCCTTGCTGCAGGAAGTCATTCTGCTCCTTGGCACTTGCATTAGCTTTTAACTCCTTCACCACCACTCTGGCTCCACCTGGATCTGTGAAGATTTCACTCAGTAGGACCTGTTAATACATAAAGACACATTAGACTAAACTAGACACATGCAAAATGCCCATGCAACATTTCTTCCTCCAGGTCCATATGATTTGCATTGTAAGAGGTCAGTGGAAGCCAGCAACTGCAGAGAGAAATACTGATAAGGCTACAGCTCTGACAAATCAGGGGAAAATCTGTATTCTACTGGTATGGACCTGCCACTAACATCAGTCATAATACAAACATTTTAGCAGTTGCAAGATGGCTCAGTAATCATATGATTTGCCAAACTTATTGTAGATTTACTAGTTACTTTTGGCAAATCTTCAACTCAACTGTTTGCAGGTCATTATCACAAATTTGGAATGTATTCCAGACTCGTCTGAGGAAGAGTAGTAGTAGTAGTAGTAGTAGTAGTAGTAGTATAAGTATAAGTATAAGTAGTAGTAGTAGTAGTAGTAGAAGTCTCAGCAGTAAAAGTGGTATATTTGCATAAACCTCAACTTACAATAGATTCAGAGAATAAAACCAGCCTGTTGTAGAGCACAGCTCTCTACTGTAAAAGCCACGTAGAATAACTCCATTCAAACAAACATTGCATTGACTTAACATTTCATCTGTGAATAAAAAGGAAACAAAATTTTACCTGGCCAAACCAGCCATTGCCGATCTCCTGGATGTAACTCAGATTGTGACGTGCAACCTGGAAGCTTGTGGATCCCTCTGTGAAACCAACCACAAAGTAATGGTCATTTAAACTGGCTATATGACAAGTCTCATCTGGAGACAAGTTCAATTTGTCTGATTGATTTAAATCACCAAACTGAAAACTGCAGTGCAATCTTTCAGAAAATTGGGCAGTGCATATTTGTTACCATCCTTATCAGATGTGTTTCAATTAAAGGCACAGAACAAAAATCCATCTATTCAAAAATATTATCAATGTGACATTTTCACATGTATGTGATATGTTAATGTTAGAAGCGATGAATGCATATTCCACATGGTATAACTCTTTTTGTCAGTGAGTGTGCATGTGTTTGACCTGTGAGGCGAGCAGGGGGTTGGAGGTGTGGAGGTCCAGGTAGGGCCACAGGGGACACAGCGAGGGTGTACACCTCGGCTGGAGACTGCATAGAAGGCGTGTCCTCTGCCGGTGGAGTGAAGTCGATCTCATCGTCAAAGTGGTCCTCAAATTCCTAAACAAAAATCAGGGGGAGAATATTATTGCGATCAAAACAGACTTGCTATGATACAAGAGTACAAAAAATAAGTGTATATCTTCCATAACAGTATATACATTCACAGACCATCCATCACAATCCATTCCCACTCTGTATTAACATGGGATTCAGTGGAGTTGTGTCTGTCTGGCTACCTGCCTCACGAGACTCTCACCTTGAAGTTGATCTCCCTTTCCTTGCAGCAGGTCACACAGTTTACCAGCAGCACCACCAGGACCACAAGCGCCGTCAGTGACACCACCAAGGCCAGGTAGAGCGAGGTGGAAGCAGTGTCCCCTGTGCTTACTGCTGAAGTGAGAAAAACAGACAGAAACTGTGTTCAATCCTTCACATTTATAGCTGCATTACAAAATTAATTTAGAAGAGAGTAAAGGGAAGGTACCTGACAGGGTTGTTAAGTTTCAAGCATAAACATAAGGGTATTTGACAGTAACACAGCCCAGTGAGGGTGTGCTGGCTCTATTCTCTAAATCCACCCACAACAGGGATACATTTAAGCTTGACAACAAAAATACCCTGCACAGTGCTCTCACAGTATTCTCAATGAAAATTCTTGAGCTTATGCTCTGTCTCTTTGCAACTCGAACAAATGGAAAGCTGCAACACTGAGCAAGACACACACTAATCCAAGCTATTTAAATGTGGTTTCTTTAACATTGCGAGAGGTGTTTTTTTAACCTCTGTAGTATGCACTCTGAGTTTTTTTTTAACAGTTTCTGCAAACATGACATGACAATAAATGTGAGGCCAAAAACCCCGACCTCTGTCCCTCATCAGCCATTCAGAGAAATGGTTGTGGGGGTTTCTGCCGGCTGATAAGCAGCTGATGGTGCAGCAGTGGTGACAGCAGGTGGGGGCCTGCGCCGAAGAGGATGCTGCTGGCCCAGCAGTTCAAGTGTCAGGGCTGACAGCAGCCTCGCAACAACACCCACTGCGCTGCTCAGCTGTAATACTCGTTCGCTGCACTTATGCCAGGACGCATTTACCCAGCAAAAGCTTTCCCATTCTACTGAGAGCGGTTTCCCGTTCAGTGCATCACCTTTGTTCCAGAGGCTGCTTCACATACAAAATGCATCACCATTTTTTCCAGCATGTTCAAGTATGAAACATAGATAATGTGCTACAAGAGGAAAAGAAGCAGAGCATGCAAAAAGCAGATGCATTAGGCAGCAAAAACATATTTACACCAGATGTGATTTGACATGAGATAAGTCAGCAATGAATCACATGTGTTTCACTTTTATTATTTATAATCAGAAGATCTACTACAACAGCAGAATTTATAAGTGTTGGTGATAGCCTTGTCTGCAAATGGATTTTTTCTCTCACGCTCATCTTGAGCTCATCTTCTGTATTTAAAAAAAGAATACCTGTCTTGTTTCTCATAGTTCAGACAAAAGCTCAACCTTTTGTTGTCTGTTAGTGGGAGCTTGTCACCGAGCTCGTTCACCACACCCTCCACCTTGTTTCCTCATCTCCCAACTGTCGTCTGCTCATTTCCTATTGTCCATTTGACAAGTGTCACTACTACTGCAACTCCTGTCGTCACAGTGCGTGAACAGTCAGCAGCAAATCAAGTCGAACCCTCATGCTTATATTCAGGATATCATCTCTGTTCGTATTCGAGTTGTGGATTTTGCATTTGAGTTTCACATTAATGCCCTAGGGTGAGACGTCTCGGCCGACGTACGAGACTCCCTGAATCCAAATGCATGTCTAATTCCATTATATTGTATCACTTTGTAATAAATGTAAACACAATCTCAGCCTGTTACATCATATCCCAACATGGCATGATGTGTGAGTGAGCGTGCTGAAAGACCAGGGAAGATTTGTCTGAGGCACCCCTCCCCATCCCTCCCCTGTGTTTGTTCTGTCTCCCACTGGTCAAAGCTCCTCAGGTACATCCTGTCTGTGATTGGGAGAATCAACACCTACTGAGTCTCCGTCTGCTCAACTACAAATTCCCGACGGATGAAAGCAGCCGAATACAACCGGCTCCTTGGTGTGTCATGTTTTCACGTCAGCACATGAAGGTTTGAGATATTACTGCAGCACAGTCGGAGTCCTTTGGAATAAATGAACAACCAGACTTACTGTCGGTATATCTACTCTAAGCCTCTTAATATTTAAAAAAAAGAGCATCATTTCCTCTCGGTTTGGGATTTTTCAATTTTCTCAATAACATGAGCTTTTCCAGAGCAATTCAATCTCAAACTGTGCTCACATTGTTCTGTGGATGCTGTAAAAAGAGCTATATCCAAATGATGCCACGTCAGCTTGAACACAGTTATATTAAAAATCTCATTTTCCCGTCACCTTGACTCGTATAAACTAATAATGTGATCTGCTCTCAGTGCAGCAGTATCGGATCTTCTAGTATCCTTTTGCCAATCTTTTTGATAAATAAATTGTGTACTCTAATAAGTAGAAAAACGTTTGTTATGGATTTTACATAATACATACCAAAAGATGACCGCAATTTGTAATGTTGCTAATTTTCCAATAAAGACAGGTAAAAGAAGAAATGATTTAACTGTTTTCCTACTGTTTTGGCATTTGAGTGTGGACAGACCTTAAAAGATAGTAATGATGCAAGTTGCAAGGGCGACATTGTGGCAACTTCGGTCACACCCTGGCCAAAGTGCCAAATGTCAAGTGCGGAACTGAATTAATTAACCTGGCACCAAATTCTGCTGTCCCCAAAGATTTTCATTGATAAAATATCCCCTCAAAATAAACCTGCAGGAGGTTGTAGAGGATGATAAGTAGTCTGACAACCAAAAGGATCTTACCACAAGTATGACCACTGTTGGTCAGATATGCATGCAGGCTATGCAGAGAGCACAACACCAGCAGATGAGAAGCGATCATTAAGTTCCCTGGGGCGCATTAGATCTAATATAATCCAATGTGTCAGCCATGATTAAGATTAATTGTCTGCCACAGTAAACCATGGCTGACAGAAATAGAAAGGATTGCTCAATCCGCTCTGTTGTGATATACATGTGATTTCTTTACAAATGTCAGAGTCATATATATATATATATATATAAAATAAATACAGAATCACAACCCCACAACTGATGTCCACTTGAAAAGGTGAATTTTGTTTCACCTACCCCCTGAGATTAGTTTTAAGACTGCAGATCATGCTCTGCAACAGTTACCACAGGAAAGAGACATACCATGATGCAAACTGTTAATTATTGAAATGACTGAAACACAGCTATTTTTACTCATTACACAAACCACTCTTCTGTCCACACTCAGATCTGCTGGATGGAGCTCTTACTGGAGACATGTCCTTACAACTGTGAAAATAAAGTGTTTCTGATCTTATAATGTGTTGTTGAGATCAGGAGGGAAATAAGGGGCCTTGCTTAGTCTCATAGAAGCTACTGAATGTTGCAAACTACAACAGGAGGACAACTAAAACACTGGCAGGAAATAGTAGATTTCCAAACCATAGAAAAAGGACATTGTGAAAAAGAACTACTGATGAATAACAGAGAAACTAAGCAGGCCTTTAGGAATGTTGATACATGGCTAATGTAAAACTAAAACCTCCCTTCACTGCCTTGCGCCTTTGAGCGAAGAGAACAGATTAAACGTTTTCTGAAAGTGACAGTGAGGCTTAGCTTAACATAAGTAAAATGAAGATCGACTTTGGGCTAAACCTCTATTTGAAGGATATTCCCCACTTTACAGCTCTGAACAGTTGTGGCGGGTAGATTCATCTTCCATTAGCATTAGTGAACTATACCCAGATGAGTACCATCAGGGCCTCACACCGTGACTGGGAAAGCCCTGAATGGGGCTGCCTCACAGACCTCGTTCAGACCTGGTAATAACATTCGTCCTGAGCGATCCAATCCCAAGTGGTACAGGTCTGAACGCACCCAAATGCTTCCTGAGATCCGATCACTCAGACCACATACAGAGGTGGTCTGGGACGAATGTGGTAACATTCTCTTCGCTGCATGAACGCAATGTCCTGGGCAACATATGACGGACCAACTACTCAGCCCCTCCTGACTCCTCTGTCTCTACCACTCTCTCTCTCTCTCTCTCTCTCGCTCACAGACACAAACACATAGACAACAGACACATCTGTAACCTCAGACAGCAGCATAATTGATCATTCACAAACGACTTATGTGTATATTTGCATATCGAGCAGGGAAGTGAGGTCTGATCACAAGTGGTCACAGTAGATACAAGTAGGACACAGCTTAATGCCAGGTGTTGACATACATATTTAGTGCTGACCACTTGTGATAAGATCTCTCAGGAGAGAGAGGTCCAAGGTCTGAATAGGTCCAACGGCTGGAAGAAATTTTGTTTTTCTCCAAAGCTAAAAAATGTTCACAAAAATCTCACATAAAAACTGATACCATGTTGCTTGATCCTGGCTTTGGACCATCCTAATATTATACAGCACTATTTCATCATGTGGACTCGTACAGTTACAACCACTAACATCATAAAAGCAAGAGATAAACCAGGATTTAAATGCCCTGTTCCAGTCAGCTCCAAAATGTCATGTGATGCTTCCCAGTTGCACGTCTACGTTTATATCATACACAAACACAATGCATCTTTGACCCAAGCGATCGTTCACAGAGTATTACAATTGGCTTCAATAAAAAGCTTAACTCTGCCCTAATCCGGTGAAAACATTTGGCTGTAATTGCAGGCTGCTTTTTGACACAAACACCTTCTGTCTGTTTGAGCAGAGCAACAGGGTTCCAGGCAGTGCAGGACTCCAGCAGCAGTTGGACAGATAAAAACAGGAGCTGGGTCACGGCAGCTCTACATGGGATCACTTCTCCTCGGTTAGGTCTTTTATGAGTCATTGGTTCATATTATGACTTGGCGGGTCCCTCCAAATGACTCAACTGGTTTTTGGGACCAATACGACAGGGAGCTGCCAGGTCTTATTTTGGTTCCACTGCATATTTCATTAGGCATTTAGCAGAGGAGGAGCTGACCCACTTTCTGCAGGTTTTTTCCACAAGTGTACACAACACTGGATGTCTGTGCCGTCAGTTAGGATGGAGGATGGCATTGTCTGGCTATGTTTGGGTCTGGATAAGATTTGTCTGTCTGCTGAGACAGGAAGCACCGAGACTCAGATTAAATGAAGCCGTCAATACTTGGTGCTGCCCTTGTGCAGATCCATATCTAAAAGACTGTCCTGCCCTTTTTTATTAAACGTTTGCATATATTTTCACTTTAAAAACAATAAAAGGCAACACTTCTATGAACAGTCAATATCTGCATGCACTGTCTTTTGTAAAGTACTGTAACAATGCAAACACTCCTGTTTGCTGAAAAAGATGTTGAATGAAAAGAGAAACTGGATAAGTGTGACAGGCTCTATGACAGCAACATAGAGCATAGAATTGTTTGTAATAGCAGCATCCCTTACTGCTTGAGGTGGTACACACTGATGTCCACCCTGACTGACAGGATAGACATGCCACTATCACCTGACTGTTACTACAACGTCATTAAAGCTGACCTATCTACCTTTTTATCCCGAGAGAACATGTCACTTAAAAATTCGTGACAAAGTGACAAGTTTAGTTATTATCCCATACATGTGATCTCTTCAATCTCTAACCTAAATCAAACCTTTTTAAAAATTGAATAATACTTGGTACACACTGGTAAATGTGGCCTGGGCAAGCAGGGCAAAGGACAGGTTGCCATGTCACAGAAGCATAAAAATCATGCTCATATTGCGACATCACCATCCTGTATGTAGAGTTATGATGGAGCAAACAACCCCATTGTTAATCATTGACTGGGTCTGATAAGATTGGAATATGTTACACATGACTGACCCTGACTACAATATATTCATGTTTCTGTCTATTCAGTTCTCTCAAGGAAGCAGGTTACAGTGGACGAGCATCTTGTTCAGAGCGGCTGCAAAAATAAATGTATCACAGTGATCACCTGTGTCTCCAAACACATGTATGACACCCACTACATTACATTACATAGAATGGATTCTTGGACTTTAATGCATCAATTTATTTAATGATCCCGACTCATGTGTGATATCTTGAATCCCATTTTTTCTGGAAAACTCTTAAAATCCCTTGAAAAGTATGTTCTTCAGACTGAAGGGAAACAAATGTGTAACAACCAAATTCTTGAAATATTTCACTTGATTAATGAGGCAAATAAGTAGAACACTGTTATGTAATTTTCTGTTTATCCACTGTCGATAACAAAAAGATCACATTATTACCCCATGTAAAACTCCTGGTTTCATACAATCAACTTCACCCTGCTTCTCGTGGAGTCCCTATAGCAACAATGTTTTTTTTTAACGAACTAGTGTTTGACCAAATAGCAAAGGATTTTCTTCCTTGTAGTAATTACCCATCGTTGAATGATCCAACGATCACACCCATGACAAACTTGTGATGCGTCGAAGTCAAAGTGTGAGTCTATAATCACCATCATAAAGGAATTCAAGGTTCACTACAAAACAAGAAGAAACACCGTTTCCATGCTGGTATGGCAACATCTTTCCTATTGTCCTGTAAACGTGGTTATATGTCAATGAATGCACTCACGCCACTGAAAGGTTAACATCTCAGCACCTTTTGTTCCAACAGGCTGTGTTATATTAACTCAGATGTCTCACTGGCGCCTGGATACTCACTTATTTCAGTTAAATATCAATCAACATCGAACTAGACTTGGTTAATAAGTGTTGTCTGAGCCCTGTTGCAGGAATGTTTACCAGACAGTTCGCTGTTTGCAGAGTCGTGACAATGACATGATGTAACTTGAACTTAAACTTAAACATGACCCTGCCGATATGAATTAAACATATAACTGCTGTTCTACCAGCTATGTGACTAAATAAAAAACTCTGTAGGTGCAACAGTCCACACACAGAAAAACAATATCCACACAGGCACGATGTGTTGTGTTGTTAGCTTTTAGCTGCCGATTAGCAACAGCTTCCCCCGAGCCAGCGGATGCTAGCTGGCGGAACACATCTGTTAGCATCTGGACATGGCATCAGTGGCAGTGACTGAGCCAACAGGGGTGCAGCTGTGTGTCCGCTGTCTCACCTGATTTGTGAGGATGACGAAGAGGAGCACCTTCAGACAGCCAGACCGCCGACAGCAGAATCCCACTGGCGAGCAACAACACATATCCATGGCGGCTCCCCATCCTCCTAGCTTAGCTAGCGAGACGTTGGCTGGTTGGAAACGTCGTGCTAAACAAAAAATGTCAGATTTGCTACTAAATAAACCGCCTCAGTCATTGGTTACAACGAGTTTAACGTCATTGTCGGCGACATAAACGCGCATATTTTCGGTCTGTTTGGCGACTTGCTGTTTAGCCAGCTAACTAGCTCCAGCTAGCAGGGGAATGCTAACATTTTTTCAGCTGACGACAGCAAACAGCGCGAGCAGATGTAGTGTCCCGGTTTCCATGGAGACGAGGCGAGCGCTCACCTTAATATCATCTTTCATGTGTTTGTCTTAATGTGGATTAAAAGACATCAGCTACAGGAAATGAATCAGACTGACTGTCAGCAGACTAACCTCCTCCACAGCGCCATGTTCCTCACAACTCACGTCACTGACAGGGGGCGGGAAGTCTTCAGATGACCGACACGGGCTACAGCCAATGGCAAGGCAGGAAATCGTGGGCTTAAACACTCGCAACCAATCAGCGTGGAGATCCTGTAAATCCAGCGCTTTGTAGCAAAGCTGAGGAAAAGCCTTTTTACACCAAGTCACTTGTCAGACATGTGAGGCAGCGCTGGTCAGGAGGGATCATCTGTTTACATTCAACCTGTATTTCTTTATGGACACTCGTGAACCTTCGCACTGCGTTTTACAGGCGGACATTTGACTGAAGCATCGTGACTTTTCTTTCATATTGACACTGCATCTTGGATGTTAGACTTATTTCCAATCACAGCAAAACGATAACAATATAAAACATTTTATTATAATAGCTGAAAATATGACATTATGGCGTTTGTAGTCCCTTTCAAGGCACCTGCTTTTTTATGAGGTGACATAAAGAAATGAGATAACACAAGATAAGACAAGATAAGATAAGATAAGATAAGATAAGATAAGATAAGATAAGATAAGATAATCCTTTATTAGTCCCACAATGGGGACATTTACAATATTACAGCAGCAAAAGTCAAAATAAGCATCAGTTAGTAATAAGTAGCATGCATAACTTAAGTGTTATGATAATGATACTTAAGTGTAAGGGATATTAAAAAATATATGAATGGAATAAAAACTATAAAATAGTTAAAATAAAAACAGGGAAAAAAATGTGCAGTGAGAGAATATGTACAGCGAATGGATTGCACATGAACCATTGTATTGCACAGACAGAATGAATATAGCACAGTGAATATTGCACAGGTAAGAGAGTTAAAGTGCAGTCCATAACATATAACAAACATATTCAATAAATGCAAGGCTATGTTTGTTAATACGTTGCAAGACTTATAATAATGATATCATATCATATCATATCATATCATATCATATCATATCATATATAGTTGCATATTCATGTGTCTGCACAGTTTCTTTACTGTATTGTTTTTTGGTGTTGGTTGCTGTTGCAGCACTAAAACATAAATGGAAGGATAAATATCACAATCAAAATTTCCACAGAAAAAATTGTATTTATTATTGATTATCAGTTTTAATTTCTATTATGATTCTTTTTATGCCTGCGAGTTTGAACAACAGTATG
Organism: Hippoglossus hippoglossus; assembly: GCF_009819705.1. Lineage (NCBI taxonomy): Eukaryota > Metazoa > Chordata > Actinopteri > Pleuronectiformes > Pleuronectidae > Hippoglossus > Hippoglossus hippoglossus. The sequence goes on from NC_047158.1 coordinate 15,860,592, forward strand.
AGTAAGAAAATTATCTGCTCTGATTAACTGATGAAGAAGGAGGAGGAGGAGGAGGAGGCGGAGGAGGAGGAGGAGGCATCCTGTGTTGCGTGGGGGGAATCTCCCTGGGTTTGAGGACAGATGCGTCAGGTTGCTTCTTGTTCTCTGGATCACGAAGCTGCAAGAGGTGGCTCAGAGGCGCAAAGCAAAAGAGGCAGAGATCATAGACTCAGACCTTGGAAACCTCATCCAAAAACACAGTGAGTACCAAGTTTTTCTGCAAATTCATGTGCGCTGCCACTTTTTGTGTGATGATGGCTGGGAGTCCTGCGTGTATCTATTGGAGCATCTCAATTATTTTTCAATGCAGGAGGAGGAAATACACAGGAGGGGGAGGGGGGGGGGGCGTAAGGGGGAGAATAAGACGTGCATCCCTCTTTTTATTTGCTTCTTTAAGTGACTTAAGCAAGTTCTAACCATAAGTCAATTTCCCTATGCTTTAAACAATGTCACAATAACTTCATTGCTCCAACTGAGAAGAGTCCACACTTACATCTTCGGTTAGTGTGGCTGCACCCTATTGTGAATGTGGTGCAGCACAATTGATTAAAGGTACAACTCAGCTCCGTAGTGTCAGACAGTGCTGATAGACTATGCACAGAGGAATGATAAGGCTTAATCCATCCATAAGTTTTCGACTGTCTTCAGACTGTTACCTGACAGCAGGAAACACCTGTGCCAGTTTCATTTACCATCACTTTGCATTTCCTCCACGTGTGTGTGTGTGTGTGTGTGTGTGTGCATATCCCTCAGGCAGTCACAGAGGACCATGGCATTTGCAGGGATGCTGAGCGAGGAGGACATCAGGGCTGCGGTCCAGGCTTGTCAAGGTGAGTCAGACATGCAGCTCACACTCACACGCAGGGGGACACACACTTTACACACACCTGATTATTAACACAAGAACACATCCCATGCGATAAGTGAATTTACTGCACATCCTCTCACATGTTGTAGTGAGAGACACAGGCAGCGTTAAACCCACTCCCACAGGGGATGGCTGTATGATGTGTTGTTCACAGGGAGCCTGCAGGTAACCTGGCAGCCATGCGGCAGGAGGAGAGTTACCACCCAGATACCAAAGTGTTTATGTTGAGTGTTCACTCAGGGAAGAACATATATTGCCCTCACATCCCAAACCACTTAATTATTTATCTCAAGCAATTATATCTGCATGACAGGGCAGATATCGCTCAACCGCTCCAATGGAAATCAAATGTCAGTGCTTACATGCCCTTTATTCAAGAATACCCCGCAATGTTTTAGGCAAAGTAACATTTCAACTTTTTCAGGTGTATTTTGTTTTCTGTACTTTTTGCAAGTATCAATATAAGGAGGTAGTATTTCTATAATTAATGATAAAAAGGGGTGGAAAACTAAAATGTCTAATGAAAGTGGGGACAACTTTTTTTAAGACAACCCACCCTTATTTCAATTTTTTATCAAATCAGAGTGTAAGTCTTTTAATATCTCATGTGATGGGTGCATGTCTTCTTCAGCAATGAATTTTCAGTTACTTGAAGGTAACTTATTCTAGATCAGAGTTTCCACTCTGAACAGCTCTATAAGCAAAGGGCTTTTAACATTTAGGTTTGAATTAGAGCCACGGGCGATATTCAGTGTGCTTTGACTGTTTCAATGGCATAATGACAACGCCTGTAATGGTATAAGACAGTGATGCGCTGCGGGGTCTATATTGGTAAATGTCATTGGAAGAAGAATGAAAGTCATCTGAGCGAAAGAGTGAATGCGACATCTCTATTCAGCCCCTCGCCATTCTTGCTTTCTTGTCATTCTGCGATTGACCTCTCACTCCCTCGTCTGTCTCGCCCATTCCCTTTCTCTCTTTCTCTCCCCCACTCTCTCTCTCTATTTCCCCATGTAGCTCCAGGCACGTTCAACTTCAAGTCGTTCTTTGCACAAGTGGGACTCGCCGGCTCATCTGAGGCAGATGGAAAGAAAGTGTTTACGGTCCTGGACCAAGACATGAGCGGATACATTGAGGAAGAGGAGCTCAAGTAAGGATGGATGTGTGTGTGTGTGTGTGTGTGTGTGTGTGTGTGTGTGTGTGTGTGTGTGTGTGTGTGTGTGTGTGTGTGTGTGTGTGTGTGTGTGTGTGTGTGTTTGACTATGAATGAACTGAGTAATCCATGGGGGAGGACTGGTGAGTGATAGAAAGGGTGATTGCAACATCTCAGAAAGGCCTGAAAGGGAAGATGAGCAACACCCTCAGAAAAGATAAGGTCCAAGTTGATTTAAGTCTAAACTTATTGCTGATTTTCTTTTTTTCCCCCAACCATCAGACTGTTCCTTCAGAATTTCTCTCCGGGGGCAAGGGAGCTGTCTGTGGCGGAGACAAAGACCCTCATGGCTGCAGGAGATAAGGACGACGATGGCAAGATTGGGATGGAAGGTGGGTGCTCGTGACACATGAGAAAAGATGCAGTACACACTGCACAGGGGAGCTGTCCACCACTTAGTGCTGAAGTTGCAGTTGATAAAGCCCATATGAACAAACTATAGAACTGCGCCCTCAAACAAACAAGCAGATATTATGGGTTTGTTGAGTCATGATGCTGCATAACGATGAATTGTTACCTGCAGAAAACAAATTCACTCTTTCTTTTGATCTCCTCAGAGTTCTGTGACCTCCTGAAGTAAAGAGAATGAACACACGTGACAACTGAGGACTTTCCCTGTTTTCAACAATGGATTTTTTTTTTTTTAAATGGAAAATCCTGACTTTCCAGATGGTTTGTGGCGAAGAACCTCAGATATTCTGTCCCTGCCTGCTGCTCTCCTCGTTGATGTGTGTGTATAAGATGTTTGGTGGACAGACGGCGAAAGCTGGATATTAATTGTGTGTGTGTTTGGTGAATCAGGTACCTGGAATGGATTAATAAATGTATTTATTAGATGTGAAATCCTTGTCTTCTGGTCATTTTTATACAGAACGTATAAAGGGTCTCATTTCATTCCTTATTTGATGATAAGATGAGACTCTATGGTGGGATTGTAATCACTAGTAACAAACAAGATATACAGGCTTTCAGTTTCACTTAATCCTGAGTATAAAGTCTGAGCTTCATCATTTACTGCACATTTATGATGTTAAGAAATGGCTGACAAGACTAGATCATGATCATTCATTAGAACTATTTCACCACTCATCGATAAGAGAGCTGGTTCTTGATGTTCTTCAATAAAGTGACATCTGTTGATTACAGTTGCTCAATTTATTAATAAAAAGCAAAGTGTAAAATAGGAGATATTAAGGAACATGTAAGTAAGAGTGTACAGTTCATGCCTGTGCATGAAATCGCTCAGCTATACTCAACACATGGAAAGGATCTGGAGGAAGATGACTGGACAGACTGATGTGGGGAAACAGAGCTGCAGAGATTGTATCCCAAAAAAACTGTTGCAATGGGGACAATTCAAAACCCAGATTTTACAGATTTTTAACAAAATCTTCTTTTAAATAGGCAGAATTTTGCATTTTAGATTGATAGGAACCTACTTCACATGTTAGTGCGCATTTGTTGGTCCAAGAAATTCCTCACTTTCGCGTCGTTAGGGCCAGTACTGCCTTCTGCTGGACGGATTCCGAATTCCTGCAGACCGAGCAGAGACATTCCCCAGTAATTATGGGAAATACTTTTCATTCCCAGAGCAGACGCGTGTGTGACGTGTCTCTGGGATTAAGATTTAAAGGAACTTAATTTGAAACATTATCACGGTGCGTAATTCATAAAGAGGTCATATAGGCCACACAAACCAATCCATCAGTCACTGAGGGGGGACGCTGCCATCCTGGGTTCAGTTATTAACGTGTGGAAATGAGATGTGTTTAGGGCGTCGGGGCAAAATGAGTTGTCGACATATTGCTAACTTGTCCACGTGTTCGCGCATGCACAGGAAATGGTCTAATGCATGGTTGGTGCATTGCCTATTAAGGACAGGGATCTGCGGCGGTGTAGGCCCCGAAGTCTCAGTCCCCTGCAGGGTGCTGAGTTCGTGTCTCCCCTCCCCAGCTCCACCCGCTGCCTGCGCAGTTCAGGTGAACCATATGGAAATGTGATGTATAGAAAACTAATGACACAGGGCTGCACACATATCCACCAGCTGAGACCGTCTCAGGGCGGGGTTGCAACTCCCATCCCTCAGATTCAAGAATAGAAAGCCTGACTCCGTTAGTTTATAATCAACTCATTAAAAAAAGAAAGAAAACTATGTGAGAAATAAGCAGACGATTAACTGCATTACCCCTCATGAGCAGAAATTACACACACACACACACACACACACACCACAGAGAGGACGATCAAATGAAGCTGATGATGATTATTAAAGATCAAATATTATATATGTGCATTTAGTGAATTATATATATTAAATGTGGACAGATGTATGGAAAGACAGGAAATCAACTGTCCCTATACTGACATATAGCTTAATATCATAGTAATAGCACAAAGAGTATCTAAAGTAAAAGTGTTTGCATAGGAGTATATAAGCAGATCACATATATCTACACTGATATAAATGCTGGACATTTAACCCGGTGAATTAATGATTTCCTGTGAACAGCAACTGGCATGGAATCAAAAATAGATGTTGTGAAACGTGGCCCGCACTCTCACCCATTTCCCATTCCCTTCATTAATAGCCTTCACTCAGATGAAACTGGCAGCCTTAAAAAACTATCCCCAACAAATAAATAAATCACAGGAGTGCAACGTATCCCGTGGAATGAGCGCGCAGCGGGGCCTGCTCGGGTTTCCACACGTCTATAGCTATAGGCCTCCGCGCACATGGCAGCATCCTCATTTGTTCGCCTAAAAATAGGACCAGACTAGTAGACACATTTTTTCGAAACCCATGCATCTTGGTACCTGATACTGAGACGCAAAGCTCTGTAAATGGTGTTGCTCGTGGATATATAAGAGAGAGGGATCGGAGTCTTGGGGCATTCACTCGAGTCACTCTTGGTTTTCACTCGCCTCAACGCAGCTCAAAGGTGAGTGGGAAGTTGTCCGTCCCCCGCAGACGCTTCACAGTCTTCTCTGGCAGATTGCACTGGGAGGACAGGGATTCAGACCAGGAGCTCCCCCCCATGGACTATAAACTGTGGAGAGAGATGGAACCAGCATAGTGAAGCTCCACTCGGACCACAGGACGATCCAATCGGTGCCGAAAAACGGAGGCCAACTGCGGCCATTTGATTTGAAAGGATCTTGTGGAGGATAAATGCGCAGTTTTACTTTACTTCTCTTAACCGGATAAATTATCATCGCGTTTCCCCGGCTGTGTGATTCGTATTACCGTAGTTTGGCCTGTGGGAGCATCGTCTATTTAGTGCCATAGCAGCTTAACGCGTTGGGATAAACAGAGTGAGAGCTGTGCTGCTGTGATCAGACATCCGGAGGGAAGAGTAGCTGCAGGAGAGGAGCTGCTGCAGCGTGGCAAACACTGCTCATTAAAGCAATTCAAGCAATTAAATATAGGGCTTTGGAAATGATGCTTTCCAATGGTGAAATTGGCTGAACCTTTATTTTCTTGTGAAGCTTTATTGCAGAAAAAGCCTTACACAGTTTTTGTTGGGGGGGGGGGGGGGGGGGGGGGGGGGGGGTTACTCTCTGGCAGCTGATGCATGATTTTAGCCCTCAGCCTTGAAGCTTTTAACTGTTTTATGGTTAAACTCTGAATACCTCCAGGTATCCCAGGCCATTCGAGTATAGGCCTATGTGAATCTCCCTGATGCACAACAATCCGTATTTCAGCTTTGCAGGATATTTCTAACACAAAAATATGAGCACTGTGCAGGATTTGGGATGCTCACACTAATCCTGTCTTCTTCTCTCCTCTCTCAGAATCAGAATAGAAAATGGCCCTCGCCGCTAACCTCGATGCTGGAAAGGTGAAAGCCGCCCTGGACGGCTGCGCAGGTGAGCCTCACTACCTTCGTATTCAGTCAATTGAACCGGTCACATTAGTTCATTTTGAATTTTCACTTAACAACTTTACACAGTAATCACATTACATCAACACTGAATGCCTGTGTCGTGCTCCTGCAGCCTGTTGAGTGCTAAGGGTGTTAAAATGTGTGTTCCAGCTGCTGATTCCTTCAATTACAAGAAGTTCTTCGCCGCCTGTGGCCTGGCCAGCAAGAGCGCTGATGAGATCAAGGTTGCCTTCGGCATCGTTGACCAGGATGCCAGTGGCTACATTGAGGAGGAAGAGCTGAAGTAAGACATTCCAGCACTTGCCACTTACAGCTGACACTCAAGACTCATTGGCCCAAAAATATGCAGCAGATATAGTATTACTGTATTGTTTGGTCTAAATCAATAGGAAAAACAAGTGGGGGGGACGGTTTCTTTTCCCAATACTTATGTTAGCTTAGCTATAATTTTAGGGCCCAATAAAACATTGACAGCACGAAAGAAACTTTAAATACCAAATTAAAGCCCACATTTAAAACCAAGTGGACAGGCTTTTAGAAACATTATATTTTAGTTGTTATCAATATCAATCAGAATCAATCAATACAGACTGACATGTGCTTCAATTTTAACTTCTTCTCTGTCCACTTGTCAGGCTGTTCCTGCAGAACTTCTCCGCAAGTGCCAGAGCACTCACCGACAAGGAGACCAAGGAATTCCTTGCCGCTGGTGACAGTGATGCTGATGGCAAGATCGGAGTCGATGGTAAGAGTTCCTTGCGGAGCATCGTACACATTCCTACAAAGACATGACATATATACGCCTGACGCCTGCAGCCTCATTCTTAACATCAACTCACATACTCTCCATATCTGCACACACACAAACCTTTGGTCAGGGACTTGATCCAATCAGACTCCATCACACCACCTTCATGACATACTGCAAAAATCTGAATACATTTTGTTCTCTTCTAATGGCAATTTTATTCTTCTTTCACAGAGTTTGCTGTCCTTGTTAAGGCACAATAATTTCCATTGACCGGGATCAACCTCTTTTCACGGAACTGCGAACGCCTTGCAAGATTCAGTAATCATCAGCTGAAAGAATATTTTTTATATCTTATTTATGAGTTGCCTGCGGAATATTTCTCAACATGGAACACATATTTTACTGTTAATGTTATTCAGGTGTGTTATATGTTCTGAAAAATGACTTGTGCAAACTGTACAACACCATCTGCAGATCTGAGGATGAGTGAAAAACCAGGAATAAATACTCTTTTGGTGTAAAGTCAACCTGTTCAGGTCAGTCTTCTTTGAATCTGCCATCTTGTCTTGCATTCTACAAGCCACTGTTTTCACATAGCTGCAGCTACTGCATGTCAACACAAAGGGCTGAGGGTGAGCCGGTGCTAACTGAGTTTCCACCTGCCAGGGCCTCTGAATGCTCGGGAGGTGCTGAGAGACAGTTGAAGTGACCTGCCCGACACTTGTTTTGATAATTAGTTAATGAGAGGGAGAGTGTGGCTGGACTCAGGCCAGGGCCCGGCAAACACAGCAGGGGGGGGGGGTGTCCCTGGGGGCTTTGCTGGGATACTTCCTGGACCCAGGGAGGTTTGCAATGGATAGCTGTCACACACAGTGTAATTAGGTGTGCTGCTCCAAGGTCTTTTTCTCCACCAACTGCTGCGTAGTCAATTAGATGATGTGCTGTGGCAACAGGAGGGCTATTAACAGCCACCGTTGCATCAGCAAGACCTTTTAGCAGGTTTCAGCTGCTGCCAAGATGCACATCTTTAGTGGTTCTCAGCAAAGAATTGAATTTTGACTGTGCCACATTTTCAATTGTAGAAATACAAATACTTAATCTTCAGAAAAGACAGCTCATCAGACAAATAGGTCTGCTGTTCCTGATCAAATTAACGCTGGCTTTGCTCTATTCAAAGTAATTTCATAAATTTTTACTACTGTGACATGTTGAACTGTTCTCGGTGGAAAAGTCCTGTTCCACTTAAGACTGCTGACCTGAAACTGCAGGTCAGCAGTTTAAACCCTCAACCAAGACACTCAATGACAGCTGTCTACTGTCAGTCCAGTGCTGCCACCTACAGGCCAAAGCTGCTCGCTCAGCATTTCAAGCGGAGCTGTACTGACAAACACTTATGCCTTTAAACGCGATTACAAAGAGCTGCCTAAATGAAGTGTGTTCCCAAAACAATATCAATTCAACCCATCTGCATGAAAAATACCAACATTCACAGAATATGTGCAATAACTTTGACTTGCAAGTCAAAATTGGGTGGATTGAACTTTTCTGTTCCTATGCAGCTTGACAATAACTTGATTTTAAAAACAATTATTTATACAGCCAAAACTTCACAACATATAATATTCTAAATGGTCTAAATGGCAAAATCCTCTACTTTTGCCTTTTTCATATTAGATATTGAAAACAAATTGGCAAATCATATCTAAACACACTAAGTAAACTTAAATTAAAGTCATGGATAAAATAGCCAGTGCCTTCCAATCACCAAAAAGCTGGAAAAAAACAACCAATTAGAGCCACTTACACCAGTTCTAATGCATGCATCAGTATCCAGC